>NC_041385.1:649711042-649723778 GCF_002162155.2 Triticum dicoccoides
CCACCCTTTTTTCTTCAAGGACTCATATTTCTTAATCAAGTATCCTTCTTATGGATGTGAAGACTCTTCATTCTTTTCTATCAATGTTCTTATCCGGTGATTGTCGTGAAGATGGTCAGAAGTTTCAAGTTCATCATTCTTCATTCTCTTTCTTCTCCGGTGGTCTAAAAATCAAGCTTTCTGTGTTGACCATATCCCTTTTCGTCCTTTCATATGCTTTCTTATGCCGGTGCACCTCTTAATCATTAACCTCTCGCTTTTCATTTGTATCCGGAGTGCTGAAGATATCTCGGAAGATTCATGTTTCCAATCTTAATCCGTTCAAGTTATTTGGAGATAATTATCTCATTCAAGCCATTTAATTCAACCGGTGCAATCTCTCTTTAAATTTTTCAACGGTGTATCTTTTGAGTGGGTCGTAACCCACAGGTCTTTTCCCAGGATCTTACGTGACTCTTCTAATTTTCTGGAGTTAATTCCTTTCAAAGTTTGACGTAAGAATGAATTATCATCAGTCAAATGTCTCTCTCCAAGTTCGCTTTTATATTCTTTTCATCATTGGTTCAACCTTTTTATTCTTCATTATGGAGTGCCTCAACAATTCATGGTGGTGTTTCTCGTCGTCATTCTCGGATTTTGAAGACCGAAGAAGAGTTTCTCTTCAATCATATCTGTTCTCTTGAAGATTCATGGCTCTAGCTTCATGCCATTCTCTCATAATTGTTTGCGATTGTGAGAATTATTTTCACCCATCCGGAGCAATTCAGGAGTCTTTTCAGTTTGATTCTCTGGAGCCCATCATCTCAGATTTATTCATTCTCAGATTTCATCTCTCATTCCCCAATTCTACCGGTGCTTCGTTCAAGCATTCTCTAGTCAGCTTGTCATCTCTTCGTTCTCTTGTGTCTTAATTCCCTCAAGTATCTTCATTCGTTTGTAATTCTTTTAGGTGATTCGTTCTCTTTTCTTCAATCGTTTTTCAATTTTACGGTGGTTCATTCAAGAATTCTCTTCCTTTGTTGTCATATCAATTCAATCGTTCTTTCTGAATCCTACCGGTGGTTTGTTCAAGTTTTTCCCCCAAGTTTGTGCTATATCTATCTTAATCCCTCAAGAAGAATAAGTAGTATGCCAAATCCGTTTCTTGTCATCAATTTAATTGGTGACGGATACGCATAACATAATTCTTATTCTTGCTTTATCCAAGTGTTTAATTCCTTATTCCGGAGGTTCATCAAAATTCTTGATTTCATTTGTTCATCTTTCTTTTCCGGAGTTTCAAGTTTTCCGATTATCTCGTTGCGAAGCTCCATCTAAATCATCGCAAGGCTTCACCTTGTGGTTTCAACTTCTCTTTCTTTCATCATCCTTTTATTACCGGAGTTCTTCATGGAGGTTCTACAGGGTGGTTCACAAAGATTCTTTTCATTCTTCAATTGTTCTTCAAGTTTTCTCTCAAAGTTAAGATCCGCGAGCTATACTCTAAAATAAACATGGTGCCCAACACATGTTTTGACTGAGGAGTTCAAACCTTCTTCATCTTGCATTCCGAAATGCAGTTCTTCCTATCTTATCTTTTGAGGTGGTGTTATGTCATTCTTGATAATTTCCCTTCGTGTTTCATGATTCACAAATATCAAGAACGACATATTCTAAATCCATCATTTTCTCATCGTTCAGGAGATCTTTCCAACTAATCAATCTCTTTGTTGGAATTATCTTGGGTTATATTTCACCTAATGCCTTCCATTAGGAATGCTGCTATTGTGGTGCGTATCTATGATCCAAGTTTTCTCTTTATTATCTTGGTGAAGAAGTTTTCATCTCTTTATCGTTCTTCACCAACCAATTGTTTGCGTTAGTGGCAGAATTTCACCTAAAGATCTGAGATGATTTTCATAAGCCCACGAGTTTCACATCTTGTCGTTGTTGATTATTCAACAACTCCGTTCAACCCTTCCTTGTAATGTTACTCTTGCAAGTTTACTCGTTCTTCTCCGTCCATTTCATTCCATTCTTTCATTTCATTCGGAGGCTTTGTGATGTTGCACTCTTTGACCCATCATTCCATTTTTGTCAAAGATCATGTTCTTTCCTTTGCTTATCCATTCAACCGGAATGTCGTGTCCTCTTTTCAAGTATCCTCTCATCCTATCAAGATCATGTTCAATTCCTTCCATTTACAGTCGAAGTGCTGTCCAAATTATATCATTCTTATTCCTTCTCTATCTTGTTTTAACCGGAGTGTTGTGTCTATCAATCCTCTTCTAACTGGAGTCTCATCCAAGTGCTTTCATTTTGCCAAGTTCATATTCTATGCCTTCCATCTACAACCAGAGTGTTGTCGTAACTGGTCTTTATCATTCCTTGTACATCTCGTTTCAACCGGAGTGCTTGCAAGTACTTCTTGTCCATTGTAACCCTTTTCTTATGTGTTTCAACCTACAAGGTTCCCGTAATGTTCCTTGTTCCTCTTTTCTAACGGAGTGTTTTCAACTTTGTTCATCTTCATTGTATTCTTTCTGTCAATTTGTTCAACATCGCAAGGTTCTTTGGTTTCACTCGTTTGTCAAAGAAGCAACTTAGTTTACCTCTTCTCTTCCTCTTTCGTTTCTCTCTGGTGCCATTCTTAGATCTCGGGATGAGATCCTCTTGTATTGGTGGAGTGTCGTAACGCCCCGAGACCGATGCGCCTGTCGGATTTCGGGTTCCGGCAAAACCCTTGAGGTTCGAACTTTGGGGTGCGCACGAAGATCTCCTCCTACCTAATCACGCCCTCAACCTCACCACGATCTCAATGGCGAGCTCGACGAACTCGCAACACAAGCGACACAAGATTTATACTAGTTCGGGCCACCGTTGTGGTGTAATACCCTACTCCAGTGTGGTGTGGTGGATTGCCTCTTAGACCGCGGATGAACAGTACAAGGGGAAGAATAGCCTCCTGAGGAGAGGTGCTCTTGTGCTTGGTGGGTGTGAGGATGGGTTGGATCTAGTCCAAGATGAGATGAGATGAGGCTCTGTTCCAGATGCCTCCTACTGTGGTGGCTAGTCCTATTTATAGAGGCCCTGGTCCTCTTCCCAAACACTAAGCGGGAAGGGAGCCAACAACGGCCAATTTGAAAGGGGACAGCTAGTATAAACTATCCTGACAAAAGTGGTCTCCGCCTGCCAAAGGCTCTGGTGGTGACGCCGTCTTGGGCTCCACGGGGACCTCCGTCCTGTTGTCCTGCTGGCCTTGCTCTCGTTGCATCGATATGGAAACCTTTGCCTGATGCCTCGGTACTCATCGCCTGCGCTTGCCTCCTTAGCACCAAAGAGGAAACTAGGAAATTGTGCATGCTGGCACCCGCCTGATCTTGGTCGTCATGGCTGACGTTGTAGGAACCTCGCGAGGTTCGCCTCGCCTTGATCTCTCCGCCCCTCGCGAGCTGGCCTGGTGAGACCACTCCCGAGGAGGTCTCGTGTTGTCCGCCTTGCGAGGCTTGGCCCCTCGCGAGGGTCTTGAGTGCTTGTTGGTGAAGACGGGCCATACTGGGCCGCGAGTGGAGCCATGCTGTGGGCCGCAGGCAGGCAAGTCTGGGGACCCCCGTTCCCAGAACACCGACAGTAGCCCTCGGGCCTAAGGCGCGCTTGGACTTGGCTTCGAGGCAAAGCCAAAGGGCAAGTGCGGAGCGCCGCGGGCCCCAACAGCCTGCAGCCTTGGACGACGCGTGGCGACTAATTGGACGTGGGCGTCTCCGCTTCCCCATGCTGCCTCGGCAACTGCCCGATTTGACGAGTCCCTACTGCATGCATGGAAAAACCATCATTACATGTGATCGTGGGGGGCGCTGGTTGGCCTTATCCTGCTATAAATGGGGGGGGGGTGCATCCCCTGTCGCCCATCTCTTCCCATTCCACTCGCTTCTCCTTCCTTGCTCCATTGCCAGTAGCGACTCCCATGGTGCTTGCGGAGAGGTTTTCGGCCGCGGAGAATGGGTAAGCTCGCCGGGAGGAGCCCCGCTCTCTGCCGCCCAAGTGTGGACGCGGTCGCCCTCGCAAGCATTTCGTTGTGAGGGCCGCCTGTGTCGAGGCAGCTCCGTTGATGAAGGTAGGCGCGCCATGGTCGCGCGGCCTCCCCGGCCATGCTTCCACTCGGCGGAGGTGCTGCCGGAGTTTGTGGTGTGGTCGGAGAACCCTTCAGGCTCCTGGCTTCAGCTTCCGTGCTTCTTCGCCAGCGAACTGCCGTCTGCGGGTCCAGGAGGGCTCTGGCTGCAAGCGGGCAGTTGTTGCAGCAAGGCTTCTTGGGTCGCGGTCGAGACCTCCGTCGCCGGCAACATGGCTCTGCTCGCGGATGGCAGACGTTTGCCCGCCCGCGTGGCCTGGGCAGGCGGTGCACTCTCCACTTCAAGTACGATGGAAACGCGGCCCTTTACATGAGGGTGTTCGGGGAAGACGGCCGCCGTGCCGGGTGCTGCCCCGAGGAAAACGACGGTGTCGAGGTGCTTGGCCTTGGTAACGGTCGGGATGAGGGTGAGGACGATCCCGTGCCCAACTACAGCGGTTCTCCCTCCGGCGATAACTCCAACAGCGGTGGCTACGACCAACCGCCACGATGCCGCGCCCGCTTCGAAGGTGGCAGCGGGTCATCTCGCCGCCGCGCGCCAGTAAAGTGCGAGGAAGGACTGAGCTCGGAAGAGCGCCATGGGCCCGTCCCCGCGAGCTGCTGCGGGGGCACGTGCCGCTTTTGTTTCGTTCTTCTTGTCCTTCCTGCACTGAGAGAGACAAGTATGTGGCCCCGTGGGCGCGTGCAACAAACTATGGTTTCCAAGTTGTTATGCTGCGTTTATCATTCCTGTGCCGTGTCGCAATATCAATGTTTTATGTAGGCATGCAGGAAAAACTTAGCTTGACGTGCTTGAGGTAGTTTCTGCCTCGCGAGGCGTGCGTTCCTCAGTACCGGGCGAAGAGGAATGACAAACATTTGTTAGGAGATCCAAGCCCTGGTCGTAGGCATCTCTGGCCACGACCCAGCGCCTCATATCGCGGTACCCAAGGGGCATGGATTAAGAGAGGCATGCCAGCTTGAGGCTCGAACGAGGGTGCCTCGTGAAAAACAGGCAAGATGCTCACGAGGGCACAAGGGCACATGTCCAGCCCCCTCGCGAGGGATGCGAGAGAGGGTGCTGATGAAGTCATGTACCTAGGGTAGGGTTACGGACCTGTCCAAGGTACCCTCCCCAAGGACATCTCTTAGAAGAAGCCGTCTTCCAATCGACCAAGAGGGATTCCACTCGACGGATTAGAAGACACTCGACCATGAAGACTCACTCGACCATCAGGAGTTCAGGATCTATTCTGTATCCAAACGGTCTATAATTAAGTAGTCTTAATGGTCATGAGGGCACTTTATGTAGGGCGTTACCAGTAACGCCAGACCTTAATGTACTTTAACCCTCTGCTACGTGGGCTGGCTGGGGTCTTGGCGTCCTCTATATAAGCCACCCCCTCCACTAGTAGAAGGGTTCGCACCCTTGTAACTCACACACACATAATCCAGTCGACCGCCTCCGGGCTCCGAGACGTAGGGCTGTTACTTCCTCTAAGAAGGGCCTGAACTCGTAAAACACTCGTGTGTACAACTGCTCCATAGCTAGGATCTTGCCTCTCCATACCTACCCCCCATTCTACTGTCAGACTTAGAACCACCACAGTTGGCACCCACCGTGGGGCTGGTGTCTTAGCGACTTGTTGGAGAAGTTGCAATCTTTTCAATTCCCATCATCATGGTTTCAGGCGAATTTTTGGTTGAGGGCCGCGAGATCCATCTCGGCGCGCTCACATTTGTCGCTAATGACTCTGCCTGGCTGCAGGAGGCTCCGCTCGACGTGGATGCGCTCCCGGTCCGCAGAGCAACGCATTTTCGAGCACGCGTTCGCGGCGTCCTTCTGCGGCAACCCTCGACTCAGTATTGGTCGGTTTTCGTGTCATCCTCCCTCCCAGCTTCCTGCTGGCATAAGCGCTCCAGTCGGTCGAGGCTCCAGCGGTGGGTGAGGCACGCAGTGGCTCGCCAGTCGACCTCTGCCCAAGTCGCGGCAATCGAGCCCGACGAATCTCTCTACGGCCTGTTCGACTGGCTCCGCAGAGACTGCATCTGAATGCGACAGCAGTGATCCGGCGGCGGAGGTCCTGATGGTCAATGGGCCACACGTTCCTCCCGGCTTTCCTGGCGCCAAGGGAGGCAACGGCGGGGGTGATCCGTCGCACGACCATGAGGAGTACCGCCCCAAGCCCCTCGACTCGCAGCAGAGGGAAGAGCTTCGCCGCCGGAACATGGATGCGCTTCATACTCCGATCGTTGGAGAAACCCCTGAGGCCCGCGCCTTAGAAGACGCGCGCTTGGCCAACCTGGCTGAGCGCACTCGACTGGAGAACCTTCAGCGAGCACTCGACGAGCGCGCGCGTCAACGGGTCCCGGACTCCAGTCGACGCCAACTCTTTAAACCTCTGACTTAGGTATACCGCACTCCAATCCAGAATTTGGCAGCTGCAACACGTATAGCAGAGTCGATTCAGCCTTCCCAGTCAGAGGTTGGCAGAGGCTTGATGCAGATCAGGGATTTGCTCCGGGAGCTGGAGATCAGAATTCGGCTGTGTCGCAGTCGCGGAACATGATTCATAGCAGGTCCGTGGCGGCGAATACTGTCCAGTCAGCTCATAGCCCCAGATCGCCCCCGAGGCGTGAAGGGCATGGTGACCGACACGATCAGCACAGGAACTATGAGCAGGATGATCACCGAGTCGATCACAACAATCGACGTCGAGTGCCCACTCCTCCCCGGAGAGGTGGATCATATATGCCTCGACAACAAGATGACAGACGCCAGTACAGTGGTGGACGAAGAATTCCAGTCGACCCTAGGGAACCAGGCTTTGATGCGAGGTCCATCATCATTCAAGGTCTGGTCGACCGGAACAGAGCCCACAGAGAGGGTAATGACAGAGATGTACCCACCAGCAGCCGAGTGCACGTCTCCGGACCAGAGTGTTTCAGCAGAGCCATCAGAGCCGCGCTGATTCCTCCCAACTTCAGGTTGGCGACTGGAGTCAGCAAGTTCAACGGTGAGTCCAAGCCCAACACTTGGCTTGAGGACTACCGAGTGGCTGTTCAGATCGGCGGTGGAAATGATGAGGTGGCCATGAAGCATCTGCCTCTCATGTTGGAAGGGTCAGCCAGGGCATGGCTGAATCAGTTGACGCCCAGCAGCATCTACACGTGGGAGGACCTCTCCCGAGTGTTTGTCAAGACATTCGAAGGAACGTGCAAGCAGCCAGCGGGACTGAAAGAGCTGCAATCTTGTGTACATAAGTCGAATGAGACTCTAAGGGATTACATCCAGAGATGGATCACACTGCATCATACAGTAGAAAATGTATCTGATCACCAGGCAGTCTACGCCTTCAAGGAGGGCGTAAAGTACAGAGAGCTAAGCCTGAAATTCGGTCGAACCGGAGACATGTCTCTGAGTCGAATGATGGAAATAGCCACCAAATATGCCAATGGTGAGGAAGAAGATCGGCTCCGGAGCGGCAAACACAAGTCAGTCGCCCAGGACACCGGAGGTGGAAATTCCAGTCGGAAGCAAAAGCGTAAAGCTGAGCCAGCCACACCTGGAGAAGCCTTGGCCCTAAACCAAGGAAAATTCAAAGGGAAACCCAAGGGGCCTTGGAACCCCAAGAAAGTGAAATATAAAGAAGGGAATGACGTGTTGGATTTACCATGTCACATCCACACCAAGAAAGACGAAGAGGGTAACTTCATCTACCCGAGGCATACCACTCGACAGTGTCGACTCCTGATACAACAGTTCCAAGGAAAGCAGTCCAAGGACAAAGAAAAAGAGTCGGATAAGGTTGAGGACAAGGAGGATAGTGACGGAGAATATCCGCAAGTCAATTCCACCTTGATGATTTTTTCCGATGTTGAGAGCAAAAACCGACTGAAAGTTATAAACCGAGAGGTGAATATGGCTGCTCCTTCAACACCCAATTACCTGAAGTGGTCTCAGACTGCCATTACGTTCGACCAATCTGATCACCCCACGCACATAGCCACCCCTGGGAGGCAAGCGTTGGTGGTTGACCCGGTCATTGAGGGCACTCGACTGACCAAAGTGTTGATGGATGGCGGCAGCAGTTTGAATATACTGTATGCTGAGACACTGAAAGGGATGGGCATTCCCATGTCCAGACTGAGCACGAGCAACATGAGTTTTTATGGAGTCATCCCTGGCAAGAAGGCCGCATCACTCGGTCAGATTGCTCTTGATGTAGTTTTTGGCGATTCAAAGAATTTCCGCAAAGAGAAGCTGACATTTGAGGTTGTGGATTTCCAGAGTGCCTATCATGCAATTTTGGGCAGGCCAGCATATGCACGTTTTATGGATCGACCTTGTTACGTGTACCTCAAACTAAAGATGCCAGGCCCTAAAGGCGTGATCACTGTCACTGGTAACCGCAAGAAGGCAGAAGAGTGCTTCCAGAAGGGCTCGAAGATCGCTGATGCTCAGATGGTGGCAGAAGAGTGGCAGGAACACCAAAGGAACGCAGACCCGAGTGATTTGTTGTGAGCCAGGAAGCCTGCTACGGAATCAGAGTTTCAGTCGTCCGGTGAGACAAAACCCGTTCACATCCACCCGACCGACCCAAACGCTACTCCGACTCATATCTCCACAACACTCGACCCCAAATAGGAAGAAGCGCTCATCCAGTTCCTCCGTGAGAACTGGGACATCTTCGCATGGAAACCTTCTGACATGCCGGGTGTACCCAGGGGACTGGCTGAGCATCATCTACGAGTCGACTCAAAGGCAAAACCTGTGAAGGAACATCTGCGACGGTCCGCCGTCCAGAAAAGGAAGGCCATTGGCGAAGAAGTGGCTCGGCTCCTAGCAGCAGAGTCTATCCGAGAGATTTACCACTCCGAGTGGCTCGCCAATGTCGTCATGGTCCCCAAAAAGGATAATTCGCTTCGCATGTGCATCGATTTCAAGCATATCAATCGGGCCTGCCCGAAAGATCATTTTCTTCTTCCCCGCATCGACCAAATAGTTGACTCAACTGCAGGATGTGAGCGACTTTCTTTCTTAGACGCTTATTCCGGGTACCATCAGATCCGTCTGTTTGGACCCAATGAGATCAAAACGGCTTTCATCACCCCATTCAGGTGCTTCTGTTATGTCACCATGCCATTCGGCCTCAAGAATGCCGGAACCACGTTCATGAGGATGATTTAGAAGTGTTTGCTCACTCAAATCAGTCGGAATGTGGAAGCGTACATGGATGACATTATGGTCAAGTCACGGAAAGGTTCCGACCTGCTGACTGACCTAGCTGAAACATTTGCCAACCTCAGGAGGTATGATATCAAGCTTAATCCATCAAAATGCACATTCGGAGTTCCTGGCGGAAAGTTACTCGGTTTTCTCGTTTCCAAACGGGGAATCGACGCTAACCTAGAAAAAGTTGGCACTATACTCCGAATGAAACGCCCCGTGCGTGTGCACGATGTCCAGAAACTTACTGGATGCTTGGCCGCATTAAGTTGATTCATCTCTCACCTCGGTGAAAAGGCATTGGCTCTTTACCGACTGATGAAGAAGTCAGACAAGTTCGAGTGGACTCCAGAAGCTGATGCAGCGTTTGTAGAGTTAAAAACCCTGCTTTCCACCCAGCCGGTGCTTGCTGCCCCAATCAGCAAAGAGCCTTTGCTGCTTTACATTGCAGCCACAGGACAAGTCGTCAGTACTGTACTTATGGTCGAGTGGGAAGAGGAAGGAAAAGCCTTCAAAGTTCAGCGCCCAGTGTATTACATTTCCGAAGTCCTGACCCCATCCAAGCAACAATACCCTCATTATCAGAAGCTTGTACATGGGATTTACATGACCACGAAGAAAGTTGCCCACTACTTCTCTGACCATATTATCACAGTCGTCACCGACGCCCCCTTATCAGAGATTCTGCACAACAGAGATGCAACCGGTCGAGTGGAAAAATGGGCGATTGAACTTCTTCCCCTAGATATCAGATTTGAGGCAAAGAAAGCTATCAAGTCCCAAGCAATAGCAGATTTCCTCGCCGAATGGACTGAACAACAGTTACCAACCCAAGTTCACTCGGAGCATTGGACTATGTTCTTCGATGGCTCCAAAATGCTGAATGGTTCCGGTGCCGGAGTGGTCTTGGTTTCCCCCCGAGGAGATAAGCTCAGATATGTACTCCAGATTCACTTTGATTCCTCCAACAATGAAGCAGAATACGAAGCACTCTTGTACGGGTTGCGTATGGCCATTTCACTCAGCGTCCGTCGCCTCATGGTCTACGGCGACTCAGACTTAGTGGTCAATCAAGTGATGAAGGAGTGGGACGTCAGAAGCCCAGCCATGACTGGATACTGCAATGCAGTCAGAAAGCTGGAGAAGAAATTTGAGGGATTAGAGCTCCATCATGTTCCCCGACTGAAAAATCAAGCAGCCGATGACTTGGCCAAGATAGGTTCCAAGAGGGAAGCCATTCCGAGTGGCGTGTTCTTGGAGCATGTTCACACGCCGTTGGTTCAAGAAGATCCTTTCACCGAGGAAGCCCCACAGCCAAAAAGCGCCACAGATCCGACTAAAGTCAAGGTCCCAGCTGTGGTCGACTTGATCATGGAAGTTCTGGTCATCACTCCCGATTGGACAGTGCCCTATATCGCCTATATTCTGAGGAAAGAGCTCCCCGAGAATGAAGAAGAGGCTCAGGAGATCGTCCGCCGATCCAAAGCCTTCACAGTCATGAGGGGACAGTTATACAGAGAAAGTGCGACTGGAGTCAGCTAGAAATGCATAACACCAGAAGAAGGTCGAATGATTCTCAACGACATCCACTCGAGGACCTGTGCCCATCATGCGTCTTCTCGGACCATCATGGATAAAGCATACCGAGCTGGTTTCTATTGGCCCAGAGCAAATGAGATGGCGAAAGAGATAGTCGACAAGTGTGAAGGATGTCAATTTTACTCCAATATGTCACACAAACCCGCCTCAGCCTTGAAGACCATTCCACTCGTCTAGCCTTTTGCTGTGTGGGGACTGGATATGGTTGGACCTCTGAGGACAGGCAGAAACGGTACACCGATGTGTTGGTAGCAGTCGACAAGTTCACTAAGTGGATCGAGGCTAAACCCATCAAGAATTTGGATGCCGGCACTGCCGTCAGCTTCATCAGGGAGTTGGTATTCAGATATGGAGTTCCCCACAGTATCATCACGGACAATGGGTCAAATTTCGACTCCGAAGAGTTCAGAGCCTTCTGCGCATCTCAGGGTACACGAGTCGACTACGCTTCAGTCGCTCACCCTCAGTCGAATGGACAAGCAGAACGAGCAAATGGCTTAATTCTCAAAGGACTGAAACCCCGATTGATGCGCGACCTCAAACACGTAGCTGGTGCATGGGTCGACGAACTTCCGTCGGTGCTTTGGGGATTAAGGACCACACCAAATCGGTCGACTAGGAGGACTCCGTTCTTCTTGGTCTATGGAGCTGAAGCAGTCTTGCCGAGTGACCTGCTTCACAACGCACCCCGAGTCGAACTCTACACCGAAGCTGAAGCAGAGCAAGCCCGAGAGGACGCAGTCGATCTTCTAGAAGAAGAAAGAGAGATGGCCTTGATCCGATCGACCATTTACCAGCAGGACTTGTGTCGCTTCCTTGCTAGAAATGTGAAGAGTCGAGCTTTGCAAGAGGGAGATTTAGTCCTCTGAGTGGATCAACAGAAACCACACAAGCTTGCTCCTACTTGGGAAGGTCCCTTCATCGTCACCAAGGTTCTCCATAATGGGGCATACCGCCTTTACAATGTCGAGCACCAGATTGACGAGCCCAGAGAATGGAACGCGGACTTACTCCTCCCTTTCTATACTTAAGTTTTCCATTCGGATGAGTTGTACCAAAAGTACTCCTATAGTGTATTCATCAAAGACAAGAGTTTCAAAATTTTCTTAGAAATTGTTATTGCTTTTGCTCTCATAAATCTGTCCCCCAGTGGGTGGCTTAGCTGCGGACCCATTTCGCCTAAGCTTGTAAAAATCCTACCGAGTGGTAAGCCAGCCTTCCACTCGGAGGCTTAGCTGCGAATCCGTTTCGCCTAAGTTAAAACAAAATCCTACCGAGTGGTAAGCCAACCTTCCACTCGGAGGCTTAGCTGCAGCCCAGTGCTCGCCTAAGTTTTTGAAAATCCTACCGAGTGATAAGCCAGTCTTCCACTCGGAGGCTTAGCTGCAGTCCAAGTACTCGCCTAAGTAAACAAAATCCTACCGAGTGGTAAGCTAGTCTTCCACTCGGAGCCTTAGCTGCAGCCCAGTGCTCGCCTAAGTTTTTGAAAATCCTACCAAGTGATAAGCCATTCTTCCACTCGGAGGCTTAGCTGCAGTCCAAGTACTCGCCTAAGTAAACAAAATCCTACCGAGTGTTAAGCCAGCCTTCCACTCGGGGGCTTAGCTGCAGCCCAGTGTTCGCCTAAGAATAAAAGACAACGTGCGTCCCGCAAGGAGGACGAAGCGCAGGTCGACTGCTACCTTCTCCCCCAAAGCCGTGCCACGAAAATCCTACCGAGTGGAGAGCAAACCTCCCACTCGGGGGCTTAGCTGCAGCCCAGTGGTCGCCTAAGTTTCTAAAAACCTACCGAGTGGAGAGCAAACCTCCCACTCGGGGGC
>NC_041385.1:649724854-649742546 GCF_002162155.2 Triticum dicoccoides
GTGGACAGAAAACCTCCCACTCGGGGGCTTAGCTGCAGCCCAGTGCTCGCCTAAGTTTCTAAAAAACCTACCGAGTGGAGATCAAACCTCCCACTCGGGGGCTTAGGTGCAGCCCATTGCTCGCCTAAGTTTTTTTTAAAAACCCTACCGAGTGGAGAGCAAACCTCCCACTCGGGGGCTTAGCTGCAGCCCAGTGCTCGCCTAAGTTTCTAAAATACTACCGAGTGGAGAGCAAACCTCCCACTCGGGGGCTTAGCTGCAACCCAGCACTTGCCCAAATATGAGGAGCACAGGTCGACGACAATTTGTGCTTCACTCCTACCTGCAAAAGAGCATTACAGATGCTAGTATATACTCCAACCCAAAGAAGATGGTTGTCCAAAAGAAGCAAACGTATTTCAACGGCAAATCAAGTTCGGATAACGTCCTACGGACCCAGAAGTGCTCAGGCATCAAGCCTGTTAAAGTTTGGCGGTAACAAAAATCACTCAGCATTCCGAGGCAAATTCAAATCATCAAGCATAACAGTTTTTTACCCCTCCCGCGGAGGGCTGGAAGGCACAAGGAACTCGTCCAGGTCGATCCCATCTGCAATCCGAGTGGCGGCCGCGATGAAGGTCTCCATGAAAGAACGGAAGTCATGCTTCCTAGTATTGTCCACCTTGAGAGACACCATCTTGTCTTCTCTCACTTCTTTGCAGTGGACGCGGACCAAGGATAGAGCAATGTCAGCACCGCACCGGGCAGAAGACTTCTTCCATTCTTGCACTCGACTCGGAATTTCGTTCAGTCGAGTCATCGGGGACTCAAGGTCGTTCTGAAGCGTTTCTTCTGGCCAGAGCGATGTGTCGATGCGCGATGTAGCGGCCTTCAGTCTTGCAAGGTAATCGACCACTGCAGCAATGCGGGACTCGAGGCGAAGCACGTTCATAGTAGTTTCATCCTTCATCGGAGAATTGATGGGATCCAAGCCAGTCTCCACTCGACTAGTCTCCTCTTCAAAGTTTTGGCAGAATTCTATGGACAGGATTCAAGGATAAGCTAATGCCCTTATAGCAAGTCAGTAACTACCAATCGGGGATAAGAGGTTACCTTCGAGCATGAGGAACAGCTTCGTGGCGAGTCCTCCCAGATAAAGCTCCAAGTCATTCTTCTTTCCTGCCAGTTCACCAGCTTTGTCGTCCAGGACCAAATTGGCATTCTTCAGTCGAGTGACTTCTTGGTTGGCCACGTCAAGAGCGGCTTTCAGATTAGTGTTTTCTTCTTCAAGTTTGTTGACAGAAGCCAACTTCTCTTCTGCAAGCCTAGTCTTGTCTGCAAGCCTAGTCTTGTCTGTAGCCGTTTTCTGTGCCTCGGCAAGGTCAAGGTCCTTCTTCTTCAGAGCATCCCTCAGTTTTTCTGCGAAAATCGCAATAAGATCAGATTCGGAGACAGGCAAGAAGCGAGGACAGTCGTCAAGATTCTCACCAAACATACCTTTTGCCTCCTCCTTCGCCTTCGTGAAGTTCTCTTGGACAAGCTTCTGGTCAAGCTCAAGCTGGATATACTTGTTCTCCAATCCGGTATAACGAGAAACAAGGTCACAAGATTTCTGCGAAAGTTCAGTCGACAAACATCAAAGACAGATCACTTCCGGGTGACTAAAGGAAAAATCGTACTATTTCTAAGACTACAGCTGAATCTAAACATTCAACTGTAGTCTCGGGGACTACACCCAGTGGGTGCACTCAGCGTGCCCCCACTAGTTCTATCAGCTAGACTCAGAGTCGATCAGTCAACCGGAAGCAGTTAACTATAAAAAAATTCAGACCATAGCCGATTGCCAGCAATCGACCACGGTCTCGGGGACTACACCCAGTGGGTGCACTCAGCGTGCCCCCACCAGTTTCATTGTTCCACTCAACCATGCTCGTGTGAAACAAGTAAAGTGAGAAACCTCAAGACAAAAAGACTATACTCAACTGCCAGTAGTCCACTATAGAATTGACACACCTAGTGGGTGAATGACAAATATCAAGATTTGTAGTCGGTGTTCAACTAACATGGACATTGCTCTGGAGAGCTGAGCTTGCGTCATAAGCTGCTTGGCTGGCAGTTCGGATCGCCTTCACCTACTCCATCATAAGCCCGGCCTGGCGTATGGCTTCCTTGACAGCGCTTGCTTGGTCCTCCGGGACGTGGTAGGTGGAGAAGAGAGAAGGCGGGTCAGCACTCGACGACAAAGGGCGGGCAACCGTCAACGGCTCCGCAAAGGACACGGTAGCCCGAGCAACGTTGCTCCCCTCTGGAATCTGTGGTCCAGGTGCTGACATAACCTGCGCAGCCTTGCCAATAGTCGCCTTCCTGCTCCTCCTCTGCCTCAGTGGCGCTTCGTCGTCATCGTCAGGAAGATTGATGACAACGTTAGGTGGAGCTGCAGAAGAAGTTCAAAATCAAAAATAAAGATTCAATCGACCGAAAGCGAAACCGCACAGATCATACCAGGATGAGAAGTAGCAGCATCTTCCATTTCTTGATCCTCATGCCTGGCTGAAGTCTCAGATGTAGCAGCACTGCGATTTTCAAATATCAGTCGGTCAGCGATTGAGTCGACCAAGAATGGAAAACATGAGTTATGACCGTTACCCAGAAACAGTCGGAATCTCCATCCTCATCTTCGGTAGGGCCTTCGCCGGTTTTGACGGGGCTACTCGAGGTTGCTTCGACGCCTTTTCAGTCGGCGCCGATGAAGTTGTCCGAGGACGTTTCGTCGACTGCCCAGCAGGCGCGACTCCCTTGCCACGATCAGCCGCAGGGTCGTGGGCGAGCTTGGACCTCCTTTAGGAACGAGGAGGCTCAACTTCCTCCTCCTCTTCCTCTTCCTCTTCCTCCTCGTCAGAGCCTGCGTCTTCCTCACCCTCATCGGTGTCCGACTCCCACTCCTCTTGACTTTCACCTCCGCTTCCTTCCTCCTCTTCGGCCTGTGCCTGCGCCCCGTTGGGCATCGAGTACAACTCGGTGGTTTCCTGAAAGACAGCAAGCAAGAAAAAAGTCAATCGACTGATCTACAACGAAACAGAATGGACGGAGCAATCGGAGGAAAATGGTCGTACCTTGTCCACCTCATAAGATTGGTCAAGTGGAACGATCCTCCTAGCTCCACGAGGGTTGTCCTTGTTCCCAGTGATGGCAGTCATCCACCTCTCTAGGGTAGCATCATCGACCTCCTCTAGGTGGACCCGACTGGTGTCTTTAGTACCAGAATACAGCCACATCGGGTGGCCCCGGTACTGGAGTGGTTGGATGCGCCGCCGAAGGAAAACCTCCAGAAGGTCCATGCCGGTCACACCGTCACGAATCAACTAAACTACTCGCTCCATCAACATTTTCACCTGAGCCTTCTCCTCCGGAACTACTTTCAGAGAGGAGGGCTTGTTCACTTGACTCATAGAGAACGGAGGGAGCCCAGTCGACTGGTCTTGGCAGTAGAATCAGGTCGACTGCCACCCTCTAACCGACTCGGGAAGGGTCATAGCAGGGAAAGCGCTCTTACTCCTCATCTGGACCCCGAGACCCCCACACATCTGGATCACCTGGGTTATCTCGTCATTGGGGCTGGCCTTTTTCACCGTCTGGGAACGACAAGTGAATATGTGTTTGAAGAGGCCCCAGTGCGGCCGACAACCCAAGAAGTTCTCACACAAAGATACAAAGGCGGAGAGATAGGCGATGGAATTTGGGTTAAAATGGTGAAGCTGAGCTCCAAAGAAATTCAGAAATCCTCGGAAGAAAAGATGCGGTGGCAGAGAAAACCCTCGATCTACATGAGTTGCCAAGAGGAAGCACTCACCCTCCTGAGGTTGCGGTTGCCACTCTGCCCCCAAAAGCCTCGCTGCTCCGTGCTCGATCAGCCCCTCATTGGCTATATCGTCGAGGTCCTTCTGGGTGATGGTCGAGCAGATCCAATCCCCTTGGATCCAACCCTGCGGCAGGCGAGACCGCGATGAGGATCCACCCCGACTGGGCGCTCTCCCCTTCTCTTGCGCCGTCGCCTTCTTCGCCCGATCCAAAGCCGCCGTCTTCTCCTTCACCATTGTCACTGACGAAGCTGGAATGGAGCAGCAGCGCCGGGCAGTTGGCGAGCGCAGCAGATGAATCTGGAGATGAGGGAGGAGAAAATGAGGAGGCACTGTTCGGAAAACCTCCGCCTGGTTCCTTATATGGGGGCACTTCCGAGTGGCTGACGGGTAGGCCCAGGCAATCCTGTCAAATCCCGAAACAGTCGCGCACGCGATATGTGGCGAAAAAGGCGGCACAGGAATCGAGGCGTCCCTGCCTTATCCCATCCGAGTACCGCGGCCTTCTCCGCTTCGCGCGCTTCCCAAAATTCAGATCCCACTAAATCCGCTAAACATAGGGCAACTTGTCAGACGGAAGATCTCCTACGATCTGTCCCTCAGAAATCTCCAAGTTCATAAAGTTCACTCGACAAATATAAATAATGGATCAAGGCAACTGAATGAAAGTTGACACCCTCACTTGAAAGTTATTGATCTAGAGCAAAAACACCTTTACAGTACCAGAAAGCAGGTCGGAAAGATTGCCAACTCCTTCCTCACTCAAACCTCGATCCATTCAGGGGCTACTAATGAAGTCATGTACCTAGGGTAGGGTTACGGACCTGTCCAAGGTACCCTCCCCAAGGACATCTCTTAGAAGAAGCCGTCTTCCAATCGACCAAGAGGGATTCCACTCGACGGATTAGAAGACACTCGACCATGAAGACTCACTCGACCATCAGGAGTTCAGGATCTATTCTGTATCCAAACGGTCTGTAATTAAGTAGTCTTAATGGTCATGATGGCACTTTATGTAGGGCGTTACCAGTAACGCCAGACCTTAATGTACTTTAACCCTCTGCTACGTGGGCTGGCTGGGGTCTTGGCGTCCTCTATATAAGCCACCCCCTCCACTGGTAGAAGGGTTCGCACCCTTGTAACTCACACACACATAATCCAGTCGACCGCCTCCGGGCTCCGAGACGTAGGGCTGTTACTTCCTCTGAGAAGGGCCTGAACTCGTAAAACACTCGTGTGTACAACTACTCCATAGCTAGGATCTTGCCTCTCCATACCTACCCCCCATTCTACTGTCAGACTTAGAACCACGACAGGTGCAGGTCAAACAAAGAACCAAAGGCAGAAACAGAGGCGGAAGTCAAGGAAACAAGACCATCAAGCGACACCAGAAAGAGAGTTTCGATTGAAGAAGGGCAAGCCAACTACGGAAAGCAAATGAAAAGCCGCATCCGGCACCTAGTCTAGTCTTCTTGTCTTCTCACCAGCGCAGAGCTAAGTGCTGCCACTAGGACGTGGGAGGGAGCCCCAGAGGCCCGAGGGCGGCACTCCTGAGACTCCGGGGCGTGTACAGCCCCACTCATTATTACGTGAGAGTGTCACGAGCGGAGACCTTCATAGGCACTGGGCCTTCTTCACAGGCGCTGGGCCTTTCTTCATGGGTAGAACTTCTTGAGGTGCTGGATGTTCTAGGCGTTCTGGATGGGTACTGATAACCCGCAAGTATACGGGATCAATTGTAGCCTCTTTCGATAAGTAAGAGTGTCGAACCCAACGAGGAGCTAAAGGTAGAACAAATATTCTCTCAAGCCCTATCTGCCACTGTACGACTCTATGCATGCTTAGTGTTCGCTTTACGTAGAACAAGTATGAAACTAGAAGTACTTTGTAGGTGTTGTTGGATAGGTTTGCAAGATAATAAAGAACACGTAAATAAAAAGTAGGGGTTGTTTAGATAAAAAAGGAATAAAGTAAATATAACGAGTGTGGAAAAGTGGTGGTAGGAGTTATGAAATTGTCCCTAAGCAATTGACTACGTCACTAGACCGGTAATCACTATTGCAATTCTATTTGAGGGAGAGGCATAAGCTAACATAGTTTCTCTTCTTGGATCATATGCATTTATGATTGGAACTCTAGCAAGCATCCGCAACTACTAAAGATCATTAAGGTAAAACCCAACCATAGCATTAAAGTATCAAGTCCCATTTATCCCAACACAAACAACCTACTTACTCGGGTCTGTGCTTCTGTCACTCACGCCACCCACCATAAGTAATTCATGAACATATTGCAAACCCTACAGCGGGAATCCCTCACGCTTGTGCGACACGGAGGGCACAATACGACATCACCAATAATAAAACATGCAATTCAAACCAATCATAGGAATTCATCCATCACCAGTAGGACAACGAAAATCTACTTAGACATCATAGGATGGCAACACATCATTGGATAATAATATGAAGTATAAAGCACCATGTTCAAGTAGAGGGTACAGCAGGTTGCGGGAGAGTGGACTGCTGAATATAGATGGGGGAAGGTGATGGAGATGTTGGTGAAGATGATGGAGGTGTTGGTGAAGATCACGGTGATGATGATGGCCCCCGGCAGCGCTCCGGCACCACCGGAAGCAAGGGGGAGAGAGCCCCCCTTCTTCTTCTTCTTCTTCTTCTTCTTCTTCCTAGACCTTCTCCCTAGATGGGAGAAGGGTTTCCCCTCTGGTCCTTGGTCACCATGGCATGGGAGGGGCGAGAGCCCCTCCGAGATTGGATCTGTCTCTCTGTCTCTCTCTATTTCTGCGTTCCCCGATTGGGGTGAATCTTTCGCCCAGATTTTTCTCATAAAATTAGCTTTCTTGCGGCAAAAGAAGAGCGTCAACCGCCTTACGGGATGCCCACGAGGGTCCAGGGCATGCCTGCCCCCCTGGGGCACTCCCCGCTGCCTCGTGGCCCCCTCGGGCACCGTCTTGCGTTGATTCTTCCTCCCAAAAATCACAAATATTCCAAAATAATTCTCCGTCCGTTTTTATCCCATTTGGACTCCATTTGATATTGGGTTTCTGCAAAACATAAAACATGCAACAAACAGGAACTAGCACTGGGCACTGGATCAATATGTTAGTCCCACAAAATAGTATAAAAGTTGCGAAAAGTATATGAAAGTTGAATAATATTGGCATGGAACAATCAAAAATTATAGATACGACCGAGATGTATCAGCATCCCCAAGCTTAATTCCTGCTCGTCCTCGAGTAGGTATAATATGAAAAAGATAATTTTTGATGTGGAATGCTACCTGCTACGTCTTGAGCTTGCGTTGGTTTTCCTTGAAGAGGAAAGGGTGATGCAGCAATACTAGCGTAAGTATTTCCCTCGGTTTTTGAGAACCAAGGTATCAATCCAGTAGGAGGCTCCTCAAAAGTCCCACGCACCTACACAAACAAACAAGAACTCACAACCAACGCAATAAAGGGGTTGTCAATCCCTTCACGGCCACTTGTGAAAGTGAGATCTGATAGAGATAGTATGATAAGATAAATATATTTTTGGTATTTTATAATATAGGTAGAAAAGGTAAAGATGCAAATAAAAGTAGATTGAAATCTTATATGGTAAAAGATAGACCCGGGGCCATAGGTTTCACTAGTGGCTTCTCTGAAGATAGCATAAGTATTACGGTGGGTGAACAAATTACTGTCGAGCAATTGATAGAAAAATGAATAATTATGAGATTATCTAGGCATGATCATGTATATAGGCATCACGTCTGTGACAAGTAGACCGACTCCTGCCTGCATCTACTACTACTACTCCACACATAACTTAATCACACATAAAAGAATTTAGAGGAGATTCAAATATTTCTCATAGATAAACTTGATCATAAACCCACAATTCATCGGATCTCGACAAACACACCACAAAAAGAGTTACATTGAATAGATCTCCAAGAAGATCGAGGAGAACATGGTATAGAGATTCAAAGAGAGAGAAGAAGTCATCTAGCTAATAACTATGGACCCGAAGGTCTGTGGTAAACTACTCACAACTCATGGGAGAGGCCTTGGAGATGATGTAGAGTCCCTCCGCGGTTGATTCCCCCTCTGGTAGAGCGCCGACGAAGGCTCCAAGATGGGATCTCACAGATACAGAAGGTTGCGGCAGTGGAATTTGGTTTTCGTTGGCTCCCCTGATGTTCTTGGGGTACGTGGGTATAAATAGGAGGAATAAGTAGGTCGGTGGACTCCTGAAGGGCCCACGAGATAGGGGGCGCGCCCAGTAGGGGGGGGGCGCCCTCGACCCTCGTGGCCGCCTCGATTGTTGCGTAACTTCCACTACAAGTCCTCTGGATCACGTTTGTTCCACAAATCACGCTCCCGAAGGTTTCATTCCGTTTGAACTCCGTTTGATATTCCTTTTCTTCGAAACACTGAAATAGGCAAAAAAAACAGCAATACGGGCTGGGCCTCCAGTTAGTAGGTTAGTCCCAAAAATGATATAAATGTGTAAAGTAAAGGCCATAAACATCCAAAACGGGTAATTTAATAGCATGGAACAATCAAAAAATATAGATATTATAGAGACGTATCAAGCATCCCCAAGCTTAATTCCTGCTCGTCCTCGAGTAGGTAAATGATAGAATTTTTGATGTGGAATGCTACCTAACATAATTCTTAATGTAGTTTTCTTTATTGTGACATGAATGTTTAGATCCAAATGATTCAAAACAAAAGTTCATATTGACATAAGAAATAGTAATACTTCAAGCATACTAATCAAGCAATCATGTCTTCTCAAAATAACATGGCTAAAGAAAGTTATCCCTACAAAATCATATAGTCCGGCTGTTGCTCTATCTTCATCACACAAAGTATTTAATCATGCACAGCCCCGATTACAAGCCAAGCAATTGTTTCATACTTTAGTAATCTCAAACTTTTTCAATTTTCACGCAATACATGAGCGTGAGCCATGGATATAGCACTATATGTGGAATAGAATGGTGGTTGTGGAGAAGACAAAAAGGGGGAAGATAGTCTCACATTGACTAGGCGTATCAACGGGCTATGGATATGCCCATTAGTAGATATCAATGAGTGAGTAGGGATTGCCATGCAACGGATGCACTAGAGCTATAAATGTATGAAAGCTCAACAAAAGAAACTTAGTGGGTGTGCATCCAACTCGCTTGCTCACGAAGACCTAGGGCATTTTGAGGAAGCCCATCATTGGAATTTACAATCCAAGTTCTATAATGAAAATTCCCACTAGTATATGAAAGTGACAACATAGGAGAATCTCCATCATGAAGATTATAGTGCTACTTTGAAGCACAAGTGTGGTAAAAAGGATAGTAGCATTGTCCCTTCTCTCTTTTTCTCTCATTTTATTTGGCCTTTTTTTATTTGGTCTTTTTTTAAAGTCCAAAGTCTCATCCCGACTTGTGGGGGAATCATAGTCTCCAGCATCCTTTCCTCACTGGGACAATCCTCTAAACATGAAGATCATCACACTATTTACTTACAACTCAAGATTACAACTCAATACTTAGAACAAGATATGACTCTATATGGATGCCTCCGGCGGTGTACCGGGATATGCAATGAATCAAGAGTGACATGTATGAAAATTATGAAGGTGGCCTTGCCACAAATACGATGTCAACTACATGATCATACAAAGAGCAATATGACAATAATTATGCGTGTCATATAAATGGAACGGTGGAAAGTTGCATGGCAATATATCTCGGAATGGCTATGGAAATGCCATAATAGGTAGGTATGGTGGCTGCTTTGAGGAAGGTATATGGTGGGTGTATGGTACTGGGGAAAGTTGCGCGGCACAAGAGAGGCTAGCAATGGTGGAAGGAGGAGAGTGTGTATAATCCATGGACTCAATCATTAGTCATAAAGAACTCATGTACTTATCGCAAAAATCTACAAGTCATCAAAAACAAAGTATTACGCTCATGCTCCTAGGGGGATAGATTGGTAGGAAAAGACCATCGCTCGTCCCCGACCGCCACTCATAAGGAAGACAATCAATAAATAAAATTGTGCTCCAACTTCATCACAAAGCGGTTCACCATACGTGCATGCTACAGGAATCAAAAACTTCAACACAAGCATTCTTTAAATTCATAATCACCACTAGCATGACTTTAATATCACCACTTCTATATCTCAAAACAATTATCAAGTATCAAATTGATCATAGCATCCAATTCACTTCCTATGATAGTTTTTATCTATTTTTTTTAAATAATACATTTTTTTATTAATTTTCACAAATATTATGCCCAAAAAATTATTTTCAAAAATAATATACCGTCGGCCCACAGTAGGCCGACTGGAACTAGTCGGCCCACAGCAGGCCGACTGGCATCCTATCAGCTTGCTGCTGGCCGAGTGGCCTGTCGGCCGCCAGCTCAAGTCCAGTCGGCCAACTATAGGCCGACAGGTTCCAGTCAGCCTGCTGTGGGCCGACTGGGACTAATTGGTCTACTGTGGGCCAACTGGAACTACTGTGGGCCGACTGGTGCATGCACCCATATTGCCATTTGTTTCCGCCACCCTTTTCTCAAAAAAAAAAATGTTTCCGTCACCCGTTTCCCGCCATATGTTCCGCCAACTCTTTCCCGCCACCCGTTTCCCGCCATATGTTCCCGCCAACTTTGTCCCGCCACCTGTTTCCCGCCATATGTTCCCGCCAACTCTTTCCCGCCACCTATAAAACCCCCTTCAGACGGAGTTGGATAAGCATTCCAGTGTAGTGTAGTTGAGATGTCCCATTATCCTTTCGATCGTAGTTTTCACCCTGGGATGAGCAGGACTCTTCTAAGCCTAGTTAACAATTTCAGCATGGACAATAGGATAGTTCCATGATCTTGAGGGATGCAGGGAATAAGACAAGTGTGATTAACTAAGTCACTTATCACCCAACTTGTGCCATACTTAGGGAGAAAGCCGTGCACCCTAGCAGGACAATCTGCGTTCTTGCATACCATTGTCAGGAATTTTTGACTGGACACCTGAGTTGTGAAAACCCTTTGTGTGGACATTGCCCAATTAATTATTGCATCCTTCAAGGCTTGCTTGTTCGGATACATAGCACCCGTTGCAATATTGTTCTGATGATATTGCCAGGCTGAATCATGTCCATCATTCACGGTCATTGCAGATGAGAAGTCATGATTCCACCATGCAGGATTCGGGACCTCCGCTCCATTTTCTTCTTCATCTGACTTGTCAGAATCATCGGCAAAACCCCTTTCAACATCAGTGTCTTCTTCTTCCATCTGGTCTTGCATGTGCCCATCTACCTCGTCAGCGTCAACCTCGCCATTGTATTCACCATGGGCATGCCCCCCTTCTACCTGACTATTCTGCCCTGGTTCATAACCATAAGCATTTCCTCCATCTACCTGACTGCTCTATCCTTGTTCGTAACCATCATCTCCAGCATTTGACATAGATAGCCGCCTACCTACACTGCTCTGCCCAGGATCGTTGCCACCTTGGCCTTCATGTGCAGTGACCCCCTTCACGACGGGAAGCACTAAAGCAATAGGATTACATCCCCTTCGTTCACAACCTTGTAACCACCGCACCCAATCGGAGTCTCGCTCTATTGGCCTCAAATAAAAGTAAATTATTGTACTTGACCATGTCCACAATGCATGAACACCGACGTTGTGTGTTTCAGTATCAAGACCTAAACTTGCCGCAATCCATTCTTTCAACTGACTGACAGACCATGTTTGAGGTGCGCTCATTGGCACCTCTATGTGAGTAAATTCACTCAGATCAGCTCCCATCTCAGTTGTTTGGACAGTACCAGGACCGTAGTAAAATCTGATGTTCACTACATCAGACATCTCGGCTCACCTATTTTTTTTCACAACGAAATACAATTATTAAGCAACAACTTAAAATACCCGCACTAACAAATATTAGGCACTACACATCCACATATTACCGAAGCAACTACAAATATTGACACTCCTAAATACTACACATCCACATATAGTCCGGAATATTACCGGAGCAACTACACATTTTTACACAACTAATTAGTTGACATCTAAATAAAATGCTCACCACGAAAGATTTTAATATTTGACTGACTGCCTATATTACGGATTTAACCGGCGCAACTACAAATATTGACAATCCTAAATAGTACACATCCATATATAGTCCGGAATATTAACGGAGCAACTACACATTTTTACACAACTAATTAGTTGACATCTAAATAAAATGCTCACCGGAACAGGAACGGGAAAATAAAATGCTCACCACGACCACCTAAATATTTACGTTTACTACTGGACCAAATAACAATAATTGCACGCAACTTCAAAAAATAAAATGTTTGTTGAAATATACCCTTGAAGCGTGCGCACGAACGACGGACGGCAGCCTTCAATCACCGGAACCGGAGCCGAAAAATCAACCGAACTACCGGAGCTTCACCTCCACCACACTGCCCCAGCTTCTCCACCACCACCTCCACCTCCACCGCCGCCAGTACCTCCACCAATAAGCTGAAAAAATGCTCCAACAAAATCCTCACCACGACCACCACAAGCTACCCCATCAGTAGATCGAGGTCTCTTTTGGCTCCCCTAACTATGTAGAACCCATTCACGGTGCCAAATCCGCAAAAAACCGGGTGATTTTGGTGTATTAATTGGAGCTATTTCGTGTGAGAGAGAGGAAGAACGGAGAACAGAGAGATGAGCACGGTGGGGAAAGGAAAGGAGAAGGAGAAGGAGAAAAGAGAGGCAGCGCTGGGGGACCCACTCCCTATCGGCCAGCAGCTGGCCGATCGGTCGGCAGCTGGCCGACTGGGGCGCCCGTGACCCAGCCCGCGCCGACAGCTCCCGGGGCGACGTGGCTCGGCCAATAGTCGGCCCACGCGTGGCCGATTGCGCACGTGTCAGCCTGCAGTTGGCCGAGAAGGCCCTGTCGGCCTGCAGTTGGCCGAGAAGGCCCTGTCGGCCTGCTGCTGGCTGACTAGGCTCAGTCGGCCAGCTGCAGGCCGATTGGATAATATTTTCGCAAAATATTATATCAGCATAATATTTTTGTAAATTAATAAAAAATGTATTATTTAAAAAAAATTAGCTAGTTTTTATTATACCTAACTTGGATGCCCATCATTCTAGGACCAATTTTATAACCAAAGCAAATACCATGCTGTTCTAAGAGACTCTCAAAATAATATAAGTTAAGCATGAGAGATCAACAATTTCTTCAAAATTAAGCCACCGCCGTGCTCTAAAAGATATAAGTGAAGCACTAGAGCAAAAACTATCAAGCTCAAAAGATATAAGTGAAGCACATAGAGTGTTCTAATAAATTTCAATCAAGTGGGATTCTTCCCAAAAGGTGTGTACAGCAAGGATGATTGTGGTAAACTAAAAAGCAAAGGCTAATATCATACACGACGCTCCAAGCAAAACACATATCATGTGGCGAATAAAAATGTAGCTCCAAGTAAATTTACCGATGAACGAAGACGAAAGAGGGGATGCCTTACGGGGGCATCCCCAAGCTTAGGCTTTTGGCTATTCTTGAGTATCTTGGGGTGCCATGGAAATCCCCAAGCTTAGGCTCTTGCCACTCCTTATTCCATAATCCATCAAATCCTTACCCAAAACTTGAAAACTTCACAACACAAAACTCAACAGGAAATCTCATAAGCTCCGTTAGTGAAAGAAAGAAAAACCACCACATAAGGTATTGTAATGAACTCATTCTTTATTTATATTGGTGTTAAACCTACTGTATTTCAACTTCTCTATGGTTCATACCACTTAATACTAGCCATAGGTGCATTAAAATAAGCAAACAACACACGAAAAACAGAATCTGTCAAAAACAGAACAGTCTGTAGCAATCTGTAACTCTCGAATACTTCTGGAACTCTAACAATCCTACCAAAATAGGAAGTCCTGGGAAATTTGTCTATTGATCTACATCAAAAAGAATAAACGCAAAAACACGTTTCTGTGAATTACTACAATTATTTTCATGAGCGCAAAGTTTCTGTTTTTCAGCAGAATCAAATTAACTATCACCATAGGTTATCCTATAGGTTCTACTTGGCACAAACACTAATTAAAACATAAAAACCCATCTAAACAGGAGGTAGATGCAAAATTTATTACTAAACAGAAACAAAAACAAAAAACACAAAAATAAAATTGGGCTGCCTCCCAACTAGCGCTATCTTTAACGCCCCTAGCTAGGCATAAAAGCGAGTATAGATCTAAGTAGTGCCATCTTTGGCACTCAATTCATAAGTAGCTCGCATGATAGATTCATAAGGTAATTTGACTTTCTTTCTTGGAAACTTCTCCATGCCTTTCCTTAATGGAAATTGGAATCTAATATTCCCTTCCTTCATATCAATAACCGCACCAATCGTTCTAAGGAAAGGTCTACCAAGAATAATAGGACAAGAAAGATTGAAATCTATATCAAGAATGATAAAATCTATGGGAACCATATTCCTATTTGCAACAATGAGAACACCATTGATCCTTCCCATTGGCTTCTTAATGGTGGAATCCGCAAGGTGCAAATTTAAAGAGCAATCATCAAGATCATGGAAACCTAGAATATCACATAAAGTTTTCGGAATCGTGGAAACACTAGAACCCAAATCACATAAAGCATTACACTCATGATATTTAATTTTAATCTTTATAGTAGGTTCCCACTCATCATTAAGTTTTATAGGTATAGAAACGTCCAAATTAAGTTTTTCATTAAAAGATTGCATCAAGGCATCAACAATATGTTTGGTAAAAGCTTTATTTTGACTATAAGCATGAGGAGAATTCAGAACAGATTGCCACAAGGAAGTACAATCTTCTAAAGAACAATTATCATAATTAAATTCCTTGAAATCCAAGATAGTGGGTTCAATGCTATTTAATGTCTTGACCTCTCCAATCCCACTTTTACCAAATTTAGCATCAAGATCTAAAAACTCCGAATCATTGGGACGCCTTTTAACTAAAGTTGACTCATCTCCAGTCCCATCATTATTAAGATTCATATTGCAAAACAAAGATCTAATAGGGTCACATCAATAACTTTAAGATCTTCATCATTGTTTTCATGGAAACTAGAAGAACACACCTTTACAAAGCAATCTTTTTTAGCATGCAATCTAGCAGTTCTTTCTTTGCACTCATCAATGGAAATTCTCATAGCTTTGAGAGACTCATTGATATCATGCTTAGGAGGAGTAGATCTAATTTTCAAAGAATCAACATCAAGCGAGAGTCTATCAATGTTCCTAGCCAAATCATCAACTTTGAGCAATTTTTCTTCAAGCAAAGCATTAAAATTCTTTTGAGAGATCATAAATTCTTTCACACTATTCTCAAAATCATAGGGCATCTTATTAAAATTACCATAAGAATTATTGTAGGAATTTCCATAATTATTAGAGGAATTACTGGGGAACGGTCTAGGATTAAAGTTTCCTCTATACGCATTGTTTCCAAAATTATTCCTACCAACAAAATTCACATCCATAGATTCATTATTATTCTCAATCAAAGTAGACAAAGGCATATCATTGGGATCAATAGGAGCACTTTTAGTAGCAAACAATTTCATAAGTTCTTCCATCTTTCCACTCAAAACATTAATTTCTTCTATAGCATGCAGTTTTTTACTAGTAGATCTTTCGGTGTGCCATTGAGAATAATTAGCCATAATATTATCAAGGAGTTTTGTAGCTTCTCCTAAGGTGATTTCCATAAACGTGCCTCCCGTGGCCGAATCTAAAAGATTTCTAGAAGCAAAATTCAACCCAGCATAAAATTTTTGTATGATCATCCATAAATTCAAACCATGAGTATGGCAATTGCGAATCATCAATTTCATTCTTTCCCAAGATTGGGCAACATGCTCATGATCAAGTTGTTGAAAATTCATAATATCGTTCCTAAGAGAGATGATCTTAGCGGGAGGAAAATACTTAGAGATAAAAGCATCTTTGCACTTATTCCATGAATCAATACTATTCTTAGGAAAAGACGAAAACCAAACTTTAGCACGATCTCTAAGTGAAAATGGAAATAACTTCAATTTAACAATATCATTATCCGTATCTTTCTTCTTTTGCATCTCACACAAATCAACAAAGTTGTTCAGATGGGTAGCGACATCTTCACTAGGAAGGCCGGAGAATTGATCTTTCATAACAAGATTCAGCAAAGCAATAATGATTTCACAAGACTCAACATCATTAAGAGGAGCAATCGGATTACTAAGGAAATCATTATTATTAGTATTGGAGAAGTCACACAATTTGGTATTATCTTGAGCCATCGCGACAAGCAATCCAACACACAAGCGAACAAAACGGCAAGCGAAAGAGAGAGGAGGTTGGGAAAGAGAGGGCGAATAAAACGGCAAGGGTGAAGTGGGGAGAGGAAAACGAGAGGCAAATGGCAAATAATGTAAATGCGAGGGAGATGAGTTTGTGATGGGTACTTGGTATGTCTTGACTTGAGCGAAGACCTCCCCGGCAACGGCGCCAGAAATCCTTCTTGCTATGTCTTGAGCTTGCGTTGGTTTTCCTTGAAGAGCAAAGGGTGATGCAGCAATAGTAGCGTAAGTATTCCCCTCAGTTTTTGAGAACCAAGGTATCAATCCAGTAGGAGGCTCCTCAAAAGTCCCATGCACCTACACAAACAAACGAGAACTCGCAACCAATGCAATAAAGGGGTTGTCAATCCCTTCACGGCCCCTTGCGAAAGTGAGATCTGATAGAGATAATATGATAAGATAAATATATTTTTGGTATTTTATAATATAGATAGAAAAGGTAAATATGCAAATAAAAGTAGATTGAAAGCTTATATGATAAAAGATAGACCCGGGGGGCATAGTTTTCACTAGTGGCTTCTCTCAAGATAGCATAAGTATTACGGTGGGTGAACAAATTACTGTCGAGCAATTGATAGAAAAGTGAATAATTATGAGATTATCTAGGCATGATCATGTATATAGGTATCACGTCCGTGACAAGTAGACTGACTCCTGCCTGCATCTACTACTATTACTCCACACATCGACCGCTATCCATCATGCATCTAGAGTATTAAGTTCATAAAGAACAAAGTAACACATTAAGAAAGATGACATGATGTAGAGGGATAAACTCATGTAATATGATATAAACCCCATCTTTTTATCCTCGATGGCAACAATACAATACGTGCCTTGCTGCCCCTGCTGTCACTGGGAAAGGACACCGCAAGATTGAACCCAAAGCTAAGCACTTCTCCCATTGCAAGAATGATCAATCTAGTAGGCCAAACCAAACTGATAATTCGAAGAGACTTGCAAAGATCACTTAATCACACATAAAAGGACTCAGAGGAGATTCAAATATTTCTCATAGGTAAACTTGATCATAAACCCACAATTCATGGGATCTCGACAAACACACCGCAATAAGAGTTACATCTAATAGATCTCCAAGAAGATCGAGGAGAACATGGTATTGAGATTCAAAGAGAGAGAAGAAGCCATCTAGATAATAACTATGGACCCGAAGGTCTGTGATAAACTACTCAAAACTCATCAGAGAGGCCTTGGATATGATGTAGAGGCCCTCCGTGGTCGATTCCCCCTCTGGCGGAGTGCCGGCGAAGGCTCCAAGATGGGATCTTGCGGATACAGAAGGTTGCGGTGGTGGAATTAGGTTTTCGCTGGCTCCCCTGATGTTCTTGGGGTACGTGGGTATATATAGGAGGAAGAAGTAGGTTGGTGGACTCCCGAGGGGCCCACGAGATAGGAGGGCACGCCCAGT
>NC_041385.1:649742857-649750083 GCF_002162155.2 Triticum dicoccoides
CGCCCTCCACCCTCGTGGCCGCCTCGATTGTTGCATGACTTCCACTCCAAGTCCTCTGGATCACGTAAATTCCAAAAATCACGCTCCCAAAGGTTTCATTCCATTTGGACTTAGTTTGATATTCCTTTTCTTTGAAACACTGAAATAGGCAAAAAACAGCAATACGGACTAGGGCTCCGGTTAGTAGGTTAGTCCCAAAAATTATATAAATTTGTAAAGTAAAGCCCATAAACATCCAAAACGGGTAATATAATAGCATGGAACAATAAAAAATTATAGATACGTTGTAGATGTATCACTACCTAGCATAATCTTGATCATATGTCTAATCATGGCATGAATATTAAGACACGAGTGATTCAAAGCAATAGTCTATCATTTGACATAAAAACAATAATACTTAGGGCATCCCAACAAACAATCATGTCTTTCAAAATATCAATGCTTCCAGAATGTTATCCCTACAAAATCATATAGTCTTATATGCTCCCTTTTCTTAACACAAGGTACCCCTCATGCCTATCCTGGTGTCAGCCAAGCAATTGTTTCATACTTTACTATTATCAAACTTTTTCAACTCTCACGCAATACATGAGCGTGAGCCATGGATATAGCACTATGGGTGGAATAGAATATGATAGTGGAGGTTATGTGGAGAAGACAAAAAGGGAGAAAGTCTCACATCGACGCGGCTAATCAACAGGCTGTGGAGATGCCCATCAATTGATGTTAGGGATTGCCATGCAACAGATGCACTAAGAGCTATAAGTGTATGAAAGCTCAAACTGAAAAGTAAGTGGGTGTGCATCCAACTTGCTTGCTCATGAAGACCTAGGGCATTTGAGGAAGCCCATCGTTGGAATATACAAGCCAAGTTCTATAATGAAAAATTCCCACTAGTATATGAAAGTGACAACATAAGAGACTCTCTATATGAAGAACATGGTGCTACTTTCAAGCACAAGTGTGGTAAAAAGGATAGTAACATTGCCCCTTTTTTTTCTAGCGGGCTTCTTGGCGCCCTTTTTTTTATTTAGGCTTCTTTGGCCTCTCCCCCTTTTTTTATTTTTTATGGGGCAATGCTCTATAATGATGATCATCACACTTTATTTACTTACAACTCAATATTACAACTCGATACTGGAACAAAGATATGACTCTATATGAATGCCTCCGGCGGTGTACCGGGATGTGCAACGATCTAGCGTAGCAATGACATCAAAACACGGACAAGCCATGAAAACATAATGCTAGCTATCTTACGATCATGCAAGGCAATATGACAATGAATGCTCAAGTCATGTATATGATGATGATGGAAGTTGCATGGCAATATATCCCGGAATGGATATGGAAATGCCAAGATAGGTAGGTATGGTGGTTGTTTTGAGGAAGATATAAGGAGGCTTATGTGTGATAGGGCATATCGTATCACGGGATTTGGATGCACCAACGAAGTTTGCACCAACTCTCGAGGTGAGAAAGGGCAATGCACGGTACCGAAGAGGCTAGCAATGATGGAAAGGTGAGAGTGTGTATAATCCATGGACTCACATTAGTCATAAAGAACTCATATACTTATTGCGAAAGTTTATTAGCCCTTGAAACAAAGTACTACACGCATACTCCTAGGGGGGAGGTTGGTAGGAGTTAACCATCACGCGCCCCGACCTTCATGCAAAGATAAACAATCAAAATACAATGCGCGCCAATTTGGTTACATAGTTTATAGACCATACGTGCATGCTTCAGGAATCACAAACCTTAACACCAACATCCTTACTAAACACAACCTTCTACTAGTACCTCCCACATATTATCATCACTATATCGCAAAACTATTGTGTTGGTGGGAAACGACACCTATGGGATCACTGGAATCCCTACTACGGTTACGGGGCACGGGATCGTGAGAAGAGCGGGACTAGTAGACAGCACAAAGGGGATTTACCCAGGTTCGGGCCGCAAAGATGCGTAAATCCCTACGATCCTGCTTTGGTGGATGTATTTAGTGTTCTTGGGCTCTTGAACTAGCTCTGGGTGCTGCCAGGTTCCAAAGAGCCGAATCCTTCTCCAGTGCGCAATGGGCCTCCTTTTATAGGCGAAAGGGGCTGCCACAGTGGCACACAGGAGGTGGAAAGTGCTACAGCGCTGTGAGCTTATCGCTGGTATTACAGGACAAAGTGCATTTAATGCGAGGCTTAGGTGTCCCTTCACTTTATCGGGGACGGGGGAGAGGCCCGTCCCGTCCGTCGCCGCTCCTCCTTGCTTTGACACGTGCCCTGGCTAGCGATGCACTACTAGGAAAAGGGCTATAGATAGGATTGATACTAATGGCGCACCAAGTAAGTAGTGCGCCACTACTATATACTAATGGCGCACCGGTTGGAGGTGCGCCATTAGTGTGGAAGACACTAATGGCGCACCAGACACACGGTGCGCCACTAGTATTAATTTTGTTTTCCATTTTTCCATACATAGTAATGGCGCATGATGTCAAAGTGCGCCATTACTAGTTCTAACTAGTAATGGCGCACTGTGCAGACAATGCACCATTAGTATATATATATTTTTTACTTTTTTTGCAAAACTACTAATGGAGCACCGTGTCAAAGTGCGCCATTACTAGTTTAAACTACTAATGGCGCACTTTTCCACAGTGCGCCATTAGTATATTTTTTTTTACTTTTCTGCAAAACTACTAATGGCGCACCACCTGCAGGTGCGCCATTAGTAACCAGGGTTACTAATGGCACATTTGCTGGTGGTGCGCCATTAGTAACCTGGGACCAACAAGATATTTTGGACAGCCCACCTACCCACTCACTTTCCCCACTTCATTCTCTCCACCTCCTCCTCCAAGCTTGTCTCGGCTGCCTCCTCCTCCTCACCTCATTTGCACCATAGATTCATCAAAATTAAGTGGTGAAATTACCTTTTTTTGATAGGTAAGTAAGGGGAAAGCTATCTTCATGAAGTAGATCTACTTTTTTTCTCCCTAGCTCGCTCCAACAACGTGCACATGCACTTTTTGTGGCCTAGCTAGATCTATGTATGTTTGTGGTGTTGCATGTGTTTGTGGTGTTGCATATATGTTTGTGTTTGCAGGTACCGGTATTCGAAATGCGATAGTTGCCAATATTTTGCCGGAATGTTAATTCATTTCCATTTCGGCAAGAATTTTGGCACTATGCATTCTTTTTGGTCCTATTTTTAGGGAAGGTCATGCCAAATTTTTTCTTGGTTCTAAAATATCGTTTTGCTCTACCCCACAGGCCACCATGGTCCGCACGATGACCAAAGGCATCGTGAATAGGTTTTTGAGCTCTGCGAAGGCCGAGAAGCTTCAAAAGAACGAGACGGAGATAAGATGTCCATGTCGAAGATGCAAGCTGAAGAGCCTTATTGCGTACCCGGATTCCGGGTAGGTGCGGGACCACCTGCTCTTGCGTGGTTTCATGGATGGCTATCGGTGGCAAGGTGATGAACATGACTATGAAGTCGTCCATGGGGGCCGGGCAAGAAATGAGGAAGGGCAACAAGACAAGTACCACCGCGGCGAGGGTGGGCGAGAAGACGAAGAATCTCCAGGACATGATCACGGTGGTGATGCTATACACAGTCATCATGTAGAAGATGTCGTACATGATGATGAGGAAGATCAAGACGAAGGGCATGATCATGATGAAGATGCCGGAGCAGACGACGATGGAGGCTGGGTGCAGGACCCTCATATTCAAGAGCTGCTTCTCAAGCAGACGGATAACGCAAGAGCTGCCGCCCGAGAGAAAGCCAAGTTGGATCAACTGGAGATAGACGCGGTTACTCCATTGTATGAAGGATGCAGGCCCGAGGATCCCCGCCTGAAAGTAATGCTCATGGCTCTGGAGATGAAGGTAAAACACAAAATGACCAAAGCATGCTTCGATGAGAACATGTCATTCTGGCACGAACGTCTTCCCAAGGGGAACAAGTGCCCGACCAGTTTCGAGGAGGCAAAGAAAATCGTGTGTCCTCTGGATTTACCGCACGTGAAATACCATGTGTGCATGAACAATTGCATCATTTATCGGGACGAGCACACGGAGTCTACCATATGTCCGGTGTGCGGCGTCACTCGATACAAGAAGAGGAAGAAAGCTCCTCGAAACTCGGTGTGGTACTTTCCGATCACTCCTCGTCTGCAGCGGTATTTCGCGGACCCTAAGGTAGCAAAGCTCCTGCGTTGGCATGCGGATAGGGAGGAGAAGAAGCGGGAACATGACAGAAATGATCCGGAGATAAATAAAAAAGACAAGATGCTGAATCACCCTAAGGATGCGAGCCAGTGGCAAGCGTTGAACTTCGAATACCCAGAATTTGGGAAGGATCCAAGGAACATTGTGCTGGGCGCGAGCACCGATGGAGTCAATCCGTTTGGCAGCCAGAGAAGCACACATAGCACCTGGCCTGTGTTTGTGTGGATGTACAACCTTCCCCCCTGGTTGTGCATGAAGAGGAAGTATATTCACATGAGTATGCTAATTGAAGGGCCGAAACAACCAGGGAACGACATCAATCTGTATCTGGGGCTGCTGAAGGAGGAGCTAGACACGCTGTGGAAAACGCCAGCCAATACGTGGGACGCCGCAGAGAAAGAATATTTCCATATGAGAGCCGCACTGCTCACGACGGTGCACGACTATCTCGGTTACGGATATCTCGCGGGGCAGGTAGTCCATGGATTTTCTGGATGCGTAAGGTGCATGGATGACACAACGTATCGCCAGCTAGATAGAGATCCCGGGTCTTCAAAAACTGTGTTCATGGGACATCAAAGGTGGCTTCGCGACGATGACCCGTGGAGGAAACGCAAGGATCTGTTCGATGGTGAAACCGAACCCCGAAAACGCCCGTGTATGAGGAGCGGCGAGGAAATAGACGAGCTGTTGAAAAATTGGAAAGACTGCCCACTGTCGGGAAAGAAGCAAAAGGCGCCAGAGCCGGGAAAGAAGCGAAAGGCGCCAGAGCCGCTGCTGAAGGTTTGGAAAACGAGGTCTGTTTTCTGGGACTTGCCGTACTAGAAGATCCACCGTGTGCCTCACAGCCTTGATGTCATGCATATCATGAAGAACGTGTGCGAGAGTCTGCTTGGTAACCTGCTCAACATGCCAGAGAGGACCAAAGATGGGCCGAAAGCAAGGGCAGACTTGAAATCAATGGGCATCAGGCAGGAGCTTCACGCTAATGATGATGATGATGATGATGATGATGATGACGAGGCGAAGCAGGACACAGAAAGTCGTTGCAAAGGCAAAAATGCCAATAAGACTGGAAATGACTACCCTCCCGCATGCTTCACTCTAAGTCAGGAGGAGATCGAGCAGTTTTTCACCTGCCTCCTAGGAGTAAAACTTCCTTACAATTACGAGGGGAAGATAAGCAGATACCTAGACCCAGCGAAGCAGAAGTTCAGCGGGATGAAGTCTCACGACTGTCACGTGCTGATGATGCAGATACTTCCAGTTGCAATCCGTGGGATCATGGACGTGCACCTCCGTGAAACACTATTTGGCCTATGCAACTTTTTTGACGTCATCTCTCGGAAGTCGATTGGCGTGAGGCAACTAAGAAGGCTACAGGAAGAGATCATGGTGATACTATGCAAGCTTGAGATGTACTTCCCGCCCACATTCTTCGACATTATGGTGCATCTGCTGGTCCATATTGTGGAGGATATCATCCAACTTGGGCCGACGTTCCTGCACAGCATGATGTCGTTCGAAAGGATGAATGGTGTCATCAAAGGATACGTTCGAAACATGTCACGTCCAGAGGGAAGTATAGCCAGGGGCTTTCTGACCGAAGAGTGCATCTCCTACTGCATGAATTATCTAGGCATCGAGAACCCCGTTGGTCTGCCCGTCAATAGGCACCTCGGCAGGCTCGCTGGATGGGGTCACCATGAGGGTCGCCGCGAAATGCATGTCGACTTCGAGGGTCGACTCGCCGACTTTGAAAGAGCAAACCTAGTCGCGCTACAACACATAGACGTGGTCGATCCTTGGGTGGTAGAGCACAAAACCTTTATTGAGAAGACGTACGATGACCAAGGCCAACATCGGATGGAGGGAGATATAATCAAAGAGCACAACTCATGTTTCACGCGTTGGTTCAAGCAGAAGCTTCTGTCGTACCCTTTACATGAGGATTCTTCCGCGGAAGAACAACTCATATTCGCCTTGTCACAGGGCGCCGAGCACAACCTGATGACCTAGGAGGCGTACGATATCAACGGCTACACATTCTACACCGAGAACAAGGACATGAAGAGCGATGGTTATCAGAACTCCGGGGTAACAATGGAATCCTACACCGGCAACGACAAGGACAGATACTACGGAAGGATCGCGGAGATCTGGGAGCTGAGCTACGCTGGAGAGAAGGTCCCGATGTTCCGTGTCAGATGGGCCAAGAGCGTCCTAAAAGAAGTGTGGGGACCGATTCTCCGGGTATTAATTTCCAGAAAATGGCCCTTGTGCTCACCAGCCCCAGGATAACTGTTAGCTGATGAGGCACCAACTTGATACAAAAATTCCAAGCAAAATACAAAATATGTAGTACAAGACCATTCTGGCCTATGTGTACAACAATATGGTTTCTAGTGGTTGATGGCGGAAGCGGTTAGTGGATCATCATCGTCTATGGGACTCCAATTTCCACAGGAACAACTGACCAGGTTAACTCCTATCTTCGCGAGGCTGCTATCACCGTTGCTTAGGATCCGGGGCTGTCAACACGGTCGCTCCTCTCCGCGCAAGAAATCTGGCCAAGACAATAGCCAGGGACAAGCCAGTGAGTACTTTGAATGTACTCGCAAACATTATGAACACAAGTATAATATAACAATGATGTGCTGAAAATATTTTATGCTCATGACGCTAGTCACAAATGGTAATAAAAACTCTCATGCATGCGATCATTCTATTCATGAATGGGCAAAAACATAGTAGTTTTAAAATTATGAAATAACTAACAAGCATGCCGCAGGCGGGCGTCTTAGCGACACCACATAAAGGGCTTTTAAAAGAAATGCCACAGTCGGGCGTCTTAGCGACACCACATAAAGGGCTTTTAAAAGAAATGCCAAAGTCGGGCGTCTTAGCGACACCACATAAAGGGCTTTAAAAGAAATGCCACAGTCGGGCGTCTTAGAGACACCACATAAAGGGCTTTAAAAGAAATGG
>NC_041385.1:649750326-649755062 GCF_002162155.2 Triticum dicoccoides
ACCACATAAAGGGCTTTAAAAGAAATGCCGCAGTCGAGCGTCTTAGCGACATCACATAAAGGGCTTTAAAAGAAATGCCGCAGTCGGGCGTCTTAGCGACACCACATAAAGGGCTTTAAAAGAAATGCCGCAGTCTGGCGTCTTAGCAACACCACATAAAGGGCTTTAAAAAAAACAATCATAGTGAATATCCAGGAGGTAGAACCATCCCAGGGATATTCAATAATACCAATAATATCACGGGTTAGTCCACAACAAAAATAATAATCATAATTATCACAAGTCACAGTCGTGATTCCAGTTCTGGTTTAACAGTTTCACCTCCGAAGACCGACACTAACACTGACACTTGACCCATCCCAGACTGTAGTCCTTAACCATGGACAAGGCTATTCGAATAGGTTTAATCTCTGCAGAGGGTGTACTCTTTACCCATGAGTAACGGATTCCTTTAGTCCATCTGGACTAATTCCGTCTACGGTCTTTTAGTTGGAAACACACCTAACTTGCACACACCAGCTTAACTCACATGTGTCTGGAGTCACCCATGACACCTATCAAGCAAAACTCTAAGTGGGGAGGCTACAACCTCGACGTAACATGGGATCACAAAAATTTATACCATGCGCAAACTAGGGAAGCTACCCCCTTCGGCTACAACCGAAACACCCATGCTCCCGGACCCGGTGGCATGACTACCGGATGCCTCCAGTATCTTCCACCATGGCCTCTCTGTATGGTGTGTGCTAGGAAAGGGATTGACAACTTACTGAACCGTACCCTACTTGTTGTAGAGACGAGTGGTAGTACGAAGCAAGTATGGGGGTAACTGGCACAAGACTCAATCTACGGTCGACTCAGTAGGTTGTAATATTCTCTGCAAGATTAGCATAACAATGCATATACTTCAACCAACAGATAGAAACACCACGCGACATACCCCCTCATGCCATACCGGACACGACCGTCTCGATGGAGGACTAGGGACAAGATCGTGTCTACCCAAGACAGAGACCTTCCCGGCTTCCCTTCCGGTATGCATGAAAGACGTATGATGGTGATTTCCATCACAACCATGTCAACTCCATCAGCATAAAAATCATTAATATGCACTCATGAGTAGGATCACATCCTCACATAAAATGACGCATGCTCGTGTCGGGGGTGGTGTGGTCACTGAATCAAACAACAAACACAGAAATTACACCAGGTTTCAGAATGCTTGCCTTCAGGCCATGGGAAGGCAGGGTGCATTCCAAAACCTCTTGAAATCTTTCCCCTTTCTTCAAAAATCCTATTTAAAGATATATATTTGAATTAACACACAAAATCAAAACAGCACAAAAAAATTGTTTTGAATTTTTTTCAAATAAATGTTAAAATAAACTAGACAATATTTGAGAGAGGTAGGAAAAAGAATCAATCTATTTGGAGTTGTATTTAAAAAGTTATAGTCGGTCAAAGTTTGGTCAAAAACTGTTATCTAAAAATAAAACAGAAAAGAAAATGTTTCGAAAATATACGTACACGTCGACGGCGTATTTCGGAAACGCGCTTCCACTTAACCCATGTGGACTGGGGCGGGGTCACTGACAGTGGGTCCAGGGGGGCCACTGGTCAGGTTTGACCAGTCCATCCCTCCCTCCTCTTCCTTCGCCCGAACGGAGGCGAGGTGAAGGTGATCAACGCCGGCAAATGGCTGCTCCTCGTAGGCTCCAGAGAGTCGAGATGGATCCGCAAGACCGGGGCGGTCCTCACGGTGGTCGTAGGGTCGGCGGGGCTGGAGGGAGTCGCCGACGGTGAGCTTCGCGGCGGAGGAGGCCTCGGGAGTAATATGCTTTTGGGGCTGCGGTGGTTCCCGATCAAAATCGAGTAGGGGGAAGGGTTCACGGGAGGAAGAGAGGGTTTCTGGTGGAGAGAGTGGAGAGGGGGAGGCCCTGGTGGTGCCGGAGTGGCTGGGGCAGTGGCGGCGGCAGGAATTGCCGGAGATGGGGAAGAAAACCTCCCCGGGTCGATTGCGAGCTAGGGAAGCGCCATTGAGGTGGCCTGAGGTTGCCTGCGTGCGGGGACGGGCTCGCGGCTTCCTTAAATAGGCGAGTCGAGGCGGTTCAGCGGCGGCCGCGGATAAGGTCGCCGGCGACCGTCTTTCTGTAGCTGCAGGGCATCGTGGCGAGGCTGGGGATGGCGGCAGGAGCTAGCGAACGAGCGGCCACTGCTCCAAGGGCGAGCTGGCGAGCGGAGGTGGCTTGGGCGGTGCTGGCCAACACAGGAGCTGTCGGGCGGCAGTGGCGGCTAGCTGCTGGCCTGCTGGAGACGTGGCGAGAGCTGCGGGGCTCGTGGGGTGCAGCAGGGGACACGGCGTGCTGGTTGCGGTTGGTCATGGACTGGAGTGAGTGCGGGGCGTGATGCGGCGGTTCGGGCGCACGTGCGTGCCAAACGCATGCTCTGGGCGCGCCCAGAGCATGCCCGGGACATGCTCGATGAAATGCCAGGGTAGCCTAGAGGTCACGGTTGAGGCTGGCAAGAACCAGGGCTAGTCTAGGTTTAGTAAGGGAATCAAGGGACATGGTGGATAGGTCAGGGGCTCAAGTTCACAAAGTAACTTGAAATCATGCCAAATCTGGCTATGCACTCAGGGTGTTTGTCAAAATGCCAAGGGCATCCAGGCAGTACTTGGGGTGGCCAAATTCTCTAGATCAGTGTCTCTGTGGATAAATGAGAGGGTGGTGAAGTTAGTTTGCAAAAAGGAGAAACTTGCTAGTGCAAGTTTTGCAAAACTACAATTCTGGATAGGGAGTAAATGGCATCATTACATGGACCAAAAGTGTTCCAAAAAGTGCATGCTCCTGGACTTAGGGGTTTTGCAGGGTTGACTATAAGCATGGGCAAGCACAAGGTCATTAGAGCAAGAAAGAATAGGGTTGCAGTAGAAAACATAAGGCTAGTCTAGAATGAAAAAGAGGTTGATACACTTAATTTCTCCAAAGAACAACACTAGGTTTTTGCATAGAGTTGGATGGCATGCTACCACTGACATCCCATAATTTTGGTGGAGGCTCTAGGGAAATATTTAATTAGGCTATAGTGCAAAAATGTCCACTGGACCAGATTTGAAAAACAGGTGTAAAGCTCAAAATATGCAATGAAATATATATATTATTGCACAAAAGTGATTTATAGACATCACATGACATCTCCAAATTTTGGTTGGATTTTTAGCTAAATTTATCAACTGGTTGTAGTTCAAAAAGAGCTCCAAAACTTAAAACAAGTCATTTTAATGATTATAGCTCAGGGTGGAATAATTTAATAAATAATTCTACTGATTAAGAAAATGCTATACAGAGAGCATAGAAGTCCAATATGTTTGGAAGGATCCACTTGGGTAGAAACTCATTCATATTAAAAGAAAGGTTCTGAAATCAATAGAAATATTCTTGTAGGCAAAAATTTTAAACTCTAGGCAAAATTTTAATATTAAAAACTTGGTTAAATTTTTTGGGGTGTTACAAGAAGACCGGTATTTCACCACCATGGTTATACCCGAAGCCAAATCCAAGACCGCGGGCGCAAACGTCACCGCGAAAAATGAGCCATGGGTACTGGCTTCCCAAGTGGACCAATGCTTCTTCATTACCGACCCGTCAAAGCCCAGCCGTGTTGTCGTGAGGAGAGGCAAAAGGAAGATCATCGGAATGGATGGAGTAGCCAATGAGCAAGACTTCGACAAGTACGCCGACCCGAAGATCGAACATGGCGACGACGATGAAGTAGCAGCACACACCACAAGAAGAAGCAGGACCACCCTACCTAAAGGACGTCCGTTCCACAAAAGAACTCCATTTGCGAAAAAGAAGGGCAAGAAGATTGTGAACAGATAGCTAGCTAAAATCGATTGTATTTAAATCGTAGTCTTCATTTCTCGATTGTATTTCATGGGCACTTTTTGATATCATGAATATTTTTAAATTTCATGGGCAATTTTTGAATTCATGAGGACACTTGATCTCGATCCCTCTCCATCTCGATCTCGATCCCACCCGCACCCTCCCCCGCTAGCTCCACCGCGGTCGACGACCCACCGCAACCCTTCCCCGCTCCACCACCGCCGATGAGCACCCGCCCCCCTGCACCCTCCCCCGCTCCACCGCCGCCAACGGGCATCCCCCGCACCCTCCCCCGCTCCACCGCCGCCGCCGATGATATTTTCAAGTAACAAATTTGAACATATTTTTTAAAAAATTATTACTGTTTTTATAAAAAAATATTACTGTTATGATTTAAACAAGTTTGAACATATTTAAACGCAAATAAATATCAAACATGATTTAAAATGCATAAAAAATATTGGGGAGCCTGGGAATCGAACCCAGGACCTCCTGGTGTGTGTGCTACGTACTGACCAGTCGGTCTAGTGGGCAGGTTCTGTTGTAGATAGGGTTAGGTGGTATATAACCTGACAAGTCGGGCTAGATTAAATTACTTATGGCGCACCCCTCGGTGGTGCACCATTGCTATGGATGTACTTATGGCGCACCCCTGGCTGGTGCGCCATTGCTAAGCCTCCCCCCACACTAAAATCCCCAATCTCTCACATTTCTCTCTAATCCCTCCCCTGCCTCATCTCACACGCGCCTGACCACCACTGACTACCACTTCCCCCGTGCTCGCCGTCCCCAGCCGTGCTCGCTTCCCCCGCCGCACCCGACCACCTCCCTCACCGTCCCCCCTCCGCC
>NC_041385.1:649755326-649810645 GCF_002162155.2 Triticum dicoccoides
AACCTCCCTCCCGAGCACGACAGCTAGGGTTCCTAGCCGCCGCCACCGCTGCCGGCCCGCCGCCGCGGCGCGCCCAGCCGGCCGAACCCTCCGCTGCCCCGCCTCCGGTACAGGACCCCAGCAGCGCCTCCCCCCATCAAGCAGCCGCTCCCACCAGCGGCGCCCCCTCCCTGGAGCAGGCGCTCCTGCCCAGCAACGCTGCCGCCCGGAGCTACGCCGACGACCAGTCTGTAGGCAGGTAGCCACCACTCCTTCGTCCTTCCTCCCTCTTCCCTCATCCCCCCTCCCTCCTTCCTCTTGCATCCTCAATTTTACATGTGAAAGGATTGTGCTTGATAGGTGTTTGTGATCATGCCTCTAAGGGCAAATGTTTACAAATTGTAGGTTGAATATTTTTCATGAGCAAATGTTTTGGTTTAAACATGTTAGCAGTGAAACATGCGATGATTGACAATGTTAAGAGGAAAATATATGCCTAAATTTATAGTTTAATTCCCAAAGAACTTTAATATATGCTTCTTGGGTTGAAAAAAGATACAAGACCCATATAGTATATGTCCACAAATATGATAACATGGTATGATTTCAGAGATTGTGTACAACTCATGAACTTGCTATAGGACATAATGGGTTTCTTAAAAGAATGGGCCTCTTAACAGGTTTAGTGAACATAAGTTTCATCAAACAGAATACTCCACTCAGTTAGTCTGGAAGGTTCCAGTATGCTGCTGCACCACTGATCAGTGCTGAAGTTGGCACTCTTTAAATTCAGAAAGAAAAAGCACCACATAATATTGATGGACAGGGGAAAGCTTTGCAATTGCACTCACAAGTGTCAAGCACCAACTAAATAGCCACTCCTAATAAATCCCTTTATGACAGTACGACGCTCACCTCCGTTCGACACATGATATCCCCCCGCATTAGCTAAAATGACGAAAACCGAATGCGATAATCCTAGTGTTCTCTTGTGGTAGTGGTGGTGAGATGCCCATATCATGCATATGGTGGGCAATGATGATGATTAGATCCCTGTTCTAGGATCTGAGCTCTCTCTTCTCTGAATTCAACTAAGGCATGAGGAACAAGGGGGGAGATAGCTATTAGATCCATGTCTTAGTAGTGGTAAACAATCATGTAGGTCAATTGTTGCTTACTTGTTTGGTTTGCAATAGTGGTGAGCCTCCTCCACCTCCACCACCACCACCTCCACCTTTTCATATAAGCTTGTAGAAGATTTAATTGATCATACAGAAAATGAAAAACAAAGGTCATACCGATCCTAGTTGGTATTATTTTCCTCAATTTTAAGTGTTGAATGAACACATAAAGAGAGTGCTAAGTGATTTCAATATATCAAGTTTCAGAATAATATATAGGATTGTTGATTTTTAACCTTGGTTGCCATTGTTTCTATTTGTAACGGTCTGAAGAATGACTCATGCTGTTTGTGCGAACAATCTCTAACTGAAAGCAACTAGTTGGAGTAGATTTGTGCACACAATACTCCTTCCAAGACAATTTGCTTCCAAGGAGTAGTTTCAGTTTGATTGCAAGGAGTAGTTTCAGTAAAGTTTCAGCATGGTTTCAGTATAGTTTCAGCATGGTTTCAGTTTGCTTCCAAGGAGTTGTTCTCTATCTGGTCCAATTCTGAAGAAATAAAAAGTGAATAGTTTGTTTGTTCCCTGTGTGGTCACTCTATTTTTTGAGTACTGACATTAGTTATGTTTGTTAGCAGCAAGATATTTAAATGAAGCTTGTTCTTTTTCAACTGTTCAACTAATGCCATGAAACTGAATATAGTAGTTGAAAACCCTGTTTTTCTTCCTGATCGTGAAAATTTGAAGGCCTGTTTGTGTTTTGGTTTTTATGGTTGACAATTATGTTTAGTTTTTCATTTCATGGGTGTTGTAAAATGTGCATGTGGTGAGTTGAGGCTGAGCATACAGCTTGTTTGGACTAACCAAGAGGACGAGGTATGTTGCTTCCCCAAGCTAAGTGACACGTACACGCCAAGTTTTCTGTTATATAATTACCTGTTAGTGCTTAGTTAAACTGCATGATACGGCCATAGCAGATGGATGGTACTAGGTGTTGTTTTGTTTCTTGCCAATGTATTCAGAGAGAAGATGTGCCACTACAGATTTCTTTTCTTGAAGGCAGCTCACATAAGTTGAGCTACAAGTGAACAACTTGCTGCTATTAGATCTGGAATGGAAGCTCACATAAGTTGAGCTGATTTTTGTCCATATGAAAGCAGAGGACCATATGGTTTGTGGCCTTTTCATCCATATGAAAGTAGAGGCACATTGTTGTGCTAGTTTGCTGGGTTTTGTCTCCGACCATCGTGTCGTGATGAATTTGCAGGCACCCCGAGAGGCCCTTGAGTTTGCCAGAATGTTGATTAACTTCCGTTCCGGCAAATTCGGGTACTCCATATGTCCTATTTTCAGCAAAGGTCATGCTGAAATTTTCCGTGAATTTTAGCATGACTTTGCTAAAAATAGGACATATGGGGTACTTGCGACTAATGCATGGGCCGGGGTATCTTAGTACTTAATTAAGTAGGATCGACTGCCCCTTTATTCTTGCTGCATTAAACCATAGGTGGCAATAGAGCCAAGTGATTAGACCCAACTTAGAATTCTCCTTAGCATCGATAAACCCTAGATGATAAAACCAACATAGGTGGCAATAGAGCCAAGTGATTAGTGCCAAGTGATTAGGCCCAACCTAGGGTGCCTCGGCATCGATAAACCCTAAATGATGAAAACTTAACTTGGCTGCCCCGGATGCCTCGGTGTCGATGAGAACCTAAATGATGTATGCTTAGGCTTTTAGGGTGCCTCGGCATCGACAATCTCTAAATGATGAAAGCTTAGGCTTTTAGGGTGCCTCGGTGTCGACAAACCCTAAATGATGAGACCATGATCTCGTTCCTTGAAAATAACCAACTTTTTGATCAAACATTTTTCCTATTTAGAGCGAAACATGGCCCAGAACGATGAGGCCGGTGGTTCGGGCGGCAAGCAATTCTGGGAGTTGTCCCAGGAGATGGAGGAACAACCTCACCGCTATGAGGACATCGCGGAAGACACCGATCCTGACTACACAAACCCTAGTGGTGTCGGGGATGACACCACTAATGGTGCCGCCGAGGATGCCACCACTAATGATGGCGGCGCACACACAGATGGCAGCCAACCGAAGAAGCAAAGAAAGGACCGGCGCCCGAATGCGCTCCGCACCCTCAAGGAGGAATTCACCCAAGTGGACTCCGACGGGCATCCAACGGAGCCCAAACATATAGTCAAGGGGTACTCGCTTTAGCTCGGGTGCATTCTCCGGAGCACCGTCTCGATCAACACCGATAACCTTAGGAATAAGGACCACGGGAATTTGCACAATCTCCTCTTCATGAAGTTGCACGAACGATACAAGTTCCCCGCCGAATTTGAAAACACACGCCTCTCAGGGAATAAAGTGAACAGTGCCGCCCTCACGAAGATGAGCACGGCCCTGTCTACTTGGAGAAGCATGGTGAAGATAATGATTGATAAAGGTGATAGTTATGAGAAGATCAAGGCGAAATATCCTTTGATGAGCGAAGATGAGTACAAGGAGTTCAAGATCAAGGCTAGAGCAGCGCAACCTCCGAATCAAGTCAGTGGGGGAAAGAAATGCGGGAGTTGAACTTAGGGGAACACAAACTCAGTCCCGGCAGTTACAGAGTGGCGGAGCCTATATGGGACAAGGAGGACGCGGAGCGTGCCGAGCAAGGCCTACCGCCCCGCTTTGAGAAATACAGCAGTGACAAGCAGACCAGGAACTTTGTCAGGGTCCGGTACAAGGAGGACCCGATAACAAAGGAGCTTACCACGGATCCGAAGACCAGGGCGCTTGAGCTTGTTCTGGTAAGGAATACACCCCAGCGTAATTAGCTCCATATGGTTGCACTCTAATTAATCCCCAATATTTCTAAATGGTTCATGTTCCTTTCGCAGGACACTGAAAGCAGTAGCGCGGGGTCGTCTCAGAGCTCCCCTTTCGACACCCCTTTAAATAGGGCGTTGAACGTAATGAAAAAGAAGGATAAGCTCACTAAGCCGACGTCAGCTGGTCGTGTGGCCGGCAAAGGCTTATCCACAAAATGGGGGTCATACTATACCGCTGGTGTGCGGAAGGAGAAAAAGACCAGCTCGGAAAGCCAGACGCGCGAGGTTGAAGCACTCAAGGCACAAGTGGCGCGGATTTTGGAGCTTGTCCAAGAGCAAGTGGAACAACAACTGGGAACGAAGCTCAACGCAATGGTGCCTACGTTGATTCATGGGCTGACGTCGTGGATTGCGGGCGGCCAACAGGGGTCTCCCCCGGTTCCCAGCTTCATGGCCAGCAACTCGCACAACGCGCAGGCGGCGCCATTGGTGTCTCCGGCGGCGCCATTGGTGTCTCCGGTGGCGGCGCCATTGGTGTCTCCGGCGGAGGCAGTATTTGTGTCTCCGGCGCCGGCACGGGCATTGGAGCTTAATGCACCCGGGTGTACTCCGTCCGACACCTCGCCAGCAAGCGCCCCCTCCGTCAGTTGCATGCCCACTGTTGGCGGTGCCTCGACATTAGCCGAGCTCAACGGCATCACGGTAACTAAGCCTCTCAGTCGATGACTTCATATCCTTGCCTTTGACTGGGCATCCCTGACGCTCTGTACATGTTTTCACAGGGCGCCGCCGACATTCCTTGCACTCTTCTGCACTTCGTGGGCGCCGAGTTGGTCGATGTCGCCAAGGGCAGAATCGTTCAACCGGGCAACCCCATGTTCCACGGTAATCCGATGCCACCCACATTGTATAGGGTTGAAGTGGTTCAGGTGCTGCCAGGCTGCGATGAGTTGTTACCTCCGATTCGACCCGCTGGGGCCGACGAAGAAGATGAGATGACCCACAGCGCCTGCGTAAACTGGCCCCTGCTTTGGCCGAAGAGGCAGATTCATTTGGGGGCGGGGGACACCACCCCACAGACAAGACCGCCAGTCGTGCCGGCGCCAAGCCATGGCAAGAATGCCGCAATGCTACCGGACCTGCCGGACATCGCTATGCCGGACATCCCTATGGCACAGGATCCGAACAGCCCTATGGCACAGGATTCGGACGACGACGACAACGACGACGGTACATTTACCAAGGTCGATAAGTACTTTTCCGAACATGGGTACGCTGACGAGTTCTGCGGGCCTCTTTCTCAAGAACCCAACCAAGACGACCGTAATCTAGCTGGTACGACGGAGAAATCCAATTGCAACAGGCGTCGTCTGGCGTTCGGTTCTCAGGAGACGCCTCCAGCTCCCACCTTCACCGAGCCTCAGATAGCTGAGGTGCGAAATATTATCAGCACCAACACGCTCAAGAAGGTGGTCTGTGAGCAGAACTCGGTCCCATTACAGGAGATCAAGAAGAAGGGACGGAAACGAAAGACTAACAAGGGCGCCGGTGCAAGCCAGCCGGCACCGAGTTTGATCCGTGCTCAGGACGGGCCACCTTCACCTAAGGATATCTCGAGGACGGTGCATGTGGCGGGTAGGGCGATGCTACCGCCAAATATTCTCAATGCTGCAACCGGTGCTATGCGGAGTCTGCACGACAGTGTTCTTTCTTTGGAGAAGCGGCGTCTCAGAGAGAATGATGTGGCATACCCGGTTTTCGTGGCCAAGGTGCGAGAGGGCAAGGGCTTTGTGGATGGCAACATCAGGGGTATGATCGTCCTGCAGTTTGATGACATCTTTGCTATGTTTAACCTTCATCTGCTGCACTACACCTTCGTTCGGCTGTTTTCGTTGAGTATGGAGATGCGGATCATTAGAGAAAAGACCCTGGACATTGTGATAGTCGACCCCTTCTACATGCGTGCCAAGCACTTGAGCAGCGTTGGGGACCGCCAAGTTGCGAGTTCACACCTCGAAGGCGTCATTGTGGCAAACCCAGATAAGGATAACTTCCTTGTGGCTTACTTTCCCGAGTAAGTCATCCCTTAACCGCCCCGTAACATATGATTTCTTAGATTTCGATCGTTCTTTTTTTTCTAACATTCCGTGTTCTGTGCAGTGACACACTGCACACTCATCCTCTTAAGCCCGAAATATTCCATGGCCACGTATTTCGACCCGAACCGTAACTCCAAGATAGACTACACAAATGTCAAGAAAGTTCTTGATGATGTTCTCCCTGGCTACGCCAAATCTGGAGGCACCTTCACCAGGGTAGTTCGTAAGTACGGCAAGCACACCTTCTCACACAATGCGAATTTCTGCTGCGTCAAGCAGCCGCCTGGCGGTCAGAAGGATGCCTACTACGCCCTCCATCACATGCGGGCGATCGTAAGGGACCATCATCACCTTCTGCTACCAGATAGTCTCAAAGATTGGGCCGCGAGGTTGTCGGCAGCCCAGGACGCCAGACAAGAATTCTTTCGCATCCAGTCAGAGTTTGCGGACATCATCCATCAAGATGTCCTTCATACCTCGGGGCAGTTCTACCTCAGATATCAACCGTCCAACAATGAGATAGATGGAATGCTACAAATGCATGGTGACAATGACCGCGATTTCATGACCATCACGACAGACGGCGGCTTCATCCACGCTCCTGTCCGATGAGTCGAGTCGAAAGTAGTGATGTGTAGTTCTGAAACATTGATTGGCTCATGTTGTAATTAAACTTTAATGAATTCGTATGTATCTTTGGTTTGGACAGTCGTTCAACTTAGATGTAATCGATGCTATTTATTAGTAGGACCATGAATCGTGCTATTAATGTCTTGCTTTTCTCTTCCGATCCTTTTGTTGCATACTTACATATTGCTTATGTATTGTCTGTTGTTTGGCTTCTGCATAGAGATGCCGTCGTATGTCGTGTACAAGGGTAAGGTTCCCGGAGTCTACGGCGACTGGGAGGAGTGTCGGAGATAGGTTCACCGGTTCAGTGGTAACAGTTACAAAGGGTACACCACTAGGGTGGAGGCCGAATCTAGATACGCCCGCTATCTAGCGGGAGAGAGGAGGGAGCGTTGGAGGAACCGGATGAAGACCAGTTTGATCACGATGATGCTCATCGTGATGACCGCAACTCTCTTTTATGTGATGGTTGTTTAGATGATCGATATCGACTTGTAATGTGAAGACAAACTCGATACTCGCGGTCTTGAGACTTGTAATGTTTTATCTTTGTTCGGTCTTTTGAATTCGGAGACTAATATGATGAATTGTATTCGGAGACTAATCTTCTATTGTATTCGATGAATCTTCTGTTGCTGTGTGCTACTGTCTATATTCTGTCCAATAACATATTTTGTAACCTGTGCAAAAATCAGAAAAGCAAAAAAAAACCAAATATTCATACTAATGGCGCATCACCACAATGTGCGCCATTAGTATGCCAAAGGATACTAATGGCGCATCAAGGCAGGGTGTGCCATTAGTATGAGAAAGCACATGGTTACATATGGGCCCCCGGGAGGCATACTAATGGCGCATGGTGTTACGTACTAATGGCGCACTGCCTGGTGCGCCATTAGTACACCAGATACTAATGGCGCACCAGAGGTGCGCCATCAGTAAAAAATACTAGTGGCATGCTACTAATGGCGCACCGGTAGTGCGCCATTAGTAGGAAAAACCGGTGCGCCATTAGTAGGCCTTTTCCTCGTAGTTATGCATGCGGTGCCATGTAGGCAGGCAGGCAGCTGAGGTGGCACGGTGGTGGAGCCTCCACGAAGGGCTGCATGTTGCCACGCAGGTGCCTACCCAGCTGGTTGGGTCGGCAACTGCATGCGAATGGCGGCGGAGACTTGGCTAGCATGGGCCTGGCAGTGGCCCTGTTGGCGCGCTTGGCGAAGGCCTTGCCGGGTGGCCCGGGAAGGGTCTTGCCGCGACATGCCGTCATCCCCGGCCAGGACCTTTCCGGGGGTCTCGTGGGCTTCCTCGGTAAGAACCCTGTCGAGGATTGTTGCCTTCCTATCCTCAATTGATCTTGACTATTCTTTATCTTCACAAAGATCTGCATGCCACCACGGAGGTGCCTCCCGAGCCCTGTCCCAATGCGTTTGTCTAGCGTTGGTGGGCTCAAAGCTGGCTCGCTCAGCTGGTGTGGGCGAGCTGCCCTGGCAAGGGTCTTGCCGGGGCCGCTGAGGCTGCCCCGACAAGGGTCCTTGCCGGGGAAACCTGCTTCGTCCATCCGATCTTTGTGGCCTTGGTCCTTGTCGTTGCTTTGTTTGTCTTGTGCCTTCGGCTTCTCCCCGGCTTCCCTTTCCTGCCCTGTTATGCGTGGTCGTGGCGGGTGGCTCTGACTGCCCGTGCACAAGTAAAGGGGTCAAAAGCAGAGCCCCTACTTTTGTACACCGACAGGAGCCCCCGTGCCTGGGCTGTACATAAACGCATCACGTTGTTGGGCCAGGCCCAGAACGGTGCGCGTGCAGTTGGGGTGGATTTTTACGGTGGTAACTGTTCCATCCGCTGTGCTTCCCCACGTCCCGCATTGAACACGCGACGTGGGGGTCGTGTGCGCGCATGGCAGAAGCATGCTGGCGTCATCCCGTGGTGGACAGTAAAGAGGTGGCTTGCGTGTCTCTTTGAGACCGCAGAGCCACTGCTCATTTACTTCCCTCGCTTGGGAACCGTCGCTCCATGCGTCCCACTGTGCCTATCCTTTGTGGCACGTTCACAGCATGCACGATGCAGGGCGAATGGCAGGCGCGCAGGATGTGGGAAGTCGTGCGTGTGCGTGGGTGGATTCCCACATGCCTTCAATGGAGCGAGGAGGGTGGTTGATGACCCCGCTTGCTGTCACTTCAACTGGCCGGATTGGCCAAGAGGGGGCGGCCGAGCCTCGCCCCCGCCCCTTTATAAAGAGGGGAGCGGGAGGAACGGTGCCTCTCAACCCTTCGCCATCTGCCCCTCCCTATTCCTGCTTCCTCCTTTCTTCTGCCATGGCGAGGGGGCGTGCCGACGCTTCATCGGTGGCGGCGAGGGTCTCGGCTTGACAATGCATCACTCCTCCCCTAGAGCTCGTGGCGGCGGAGCCGCCGGTTAGAGGGAGGGGGAGGGGGCGAGGTCGAGGCCGCCGTGGCGCTCGAGGGAGAGGAGGACGGGGCGGAAGATCGGCTTCGCCTCTGCCAGTGGCCCCTCCTCCGATGGAGGGCCATGTCGGGGACAACCCTTGCGAGTTCTTCATCAGTCTGTGCCAACGCCGCACCGTCGTCTTCGCCTCCCGACTCCGTTTGCGCGGGAGATGGAGCTGGATCCACCGTAGGCGTTGCGGCTGCATATGAGGGGTTGTGGGAACAGCGGCATATGCGCCAATGTCGAGTTCCCCGCCCCTCACGTCATGTAACTCCATCGAGGGTGGAAGACCTTCGCCCGCGTCCATAGCTTGACAGAGGGGCTCACTCTCCATTTCAAATTAACGGAGGGTGGCCTCCTCTCCGTCAAGATCTTCGGGCACTTCGGGACTCGCGTAAGGTGCTGCGTGGAGAGATCCTCCGATGACGAAGATTCCTCCTTGAGTGAGGGTGACAAGGAGGACAGCGGCAACGACGACGAGGGTAGCGGGCGGCAGGATGACGGGTCTGACTAGGTGTTGGGCGCCGCTCCGGGTGGCACCGGCGACCCCATCATCCGTGTCGCCGGCTCCTTGAACTTTTCGGGGTCGCCTCCTTGGGCGGCTGGCGTGGGGTGGCTATGGAAGAGGAAGAGGGCGGGCGGCAAGGCCGTCAAGTTGGAGTACGCGGGCACCGACGCCTTCGTAGCGTATTGACAGTCCTGCCGCCTCGTCTTCCAGCTCTTCTACCATCATCATCATCACCAGCCTCCCTTTGGGGTGGCCACCGGGATGTTCTCCTAGTCCCTTTTGCTGCTCGTGCTTCGCCTAGGCGCCCCTTTTGCCCTTTTGCCTTCTTGCTCCATTTCCTGAGGAGAGGGACAAGAAAGGGATTACGAGCACCTTATCTCTTTTTAGTCATGTAAGCCTTCGGGCCTTTGTTGGATTTTGAACTTGTAATCCCCTTGCTCATGTTTTTCATTCCGTATGAACTGTACCTGTACGGGATGTTTTTAATGAAAAAGGATGTTTGCCGGGCTTTTCGTTCGCGGGTGAAACCCACGGCAAGGATCGAATCCTTGTTGCCGTCTAAGGTAAATGTTTTTTTCCCGGCAACAGGCCTCACCGTTCCCCCATCTCGCTCGACCTTTCTCACGCTCTTGGCGGAGGCAGGGATGAGATGAGTTTGGGCTCCATGTTCTATCCCCTTGCTGCCGCGACTATGACCAACCTCGGACCCAGGAGATAATCCTTGGGTTCGGAAAGAGGGGAGCACGGTATCTTGGATATAAAATGCAGTTTCACGTCCCCCAGTTCATAACGAAATGCATGATAGAGAATAAAAGACTTATTTGGACCTGCAGCCCCCGGCAACCTTGGCTTGCCGCGGACGGATCCTTGTATGTGCAGCTCCCAGCAACCTTGGCATGCCGGGGTCGGGGCACCAGCCCGTTCCTCTCTTCCAAACAGCTCGGCAGAAATACTTACGTGTCCTGCAAACCAAAAAGGACAGGGAAGAAACAGAGAGATGCACACTCGACCCCTAAGCTAGGGGTTAGCTGCTGCCAAGCACTATCAACCCTAACTGAGGAGGAGACTCGACCTAGCATGCATGCTATGACTTAGGGCGCCAGCGCTTCATTTATTAGTGCTCAAGGTCTGCGCCTGGATTTGTACAAAGGGTTACATGCCTTGTCGGCAAGGCTTGTACAAAAGGGTGGCTTGCCGGGAGGCCCGATAGCTGCGCCTTATGGGTAAAACTTGCAAAGATGCTCGATGTTATAGGAGTTACTCACTGGAACGGCATCTTCGGTCTCCAGGCGGACTGCGCCGGGCCTGGTGACTCGTGTTACCCGATAAGGGCCTTCCCACTTTGGCGTCAACTTGTTGGAATTCTTGGCCGATTGAACATGCCAAAGAACAAGCTCACCTTCCTCAAGGCTCCGGGAATGGACCTTGCGGCTATGGTAGCGGCGCAAGACTTGCTGGTAGCGTGCTGCTCTCACAGCTGCCCGGAGACGATCTTCCTCAAGGAGCGTTGCATCATCTTGCTGCAATCGCTCTTGCTCAAGCTCATCATAAGTGAGCACTCGAGGTGACCCGTATATGAGTTCCGTGGGGAGAACTGCTCAAGCTCATCATAAGGGCAAAGGGTGTTTGGCCGGTGGCTCGATTTGGCGTCGTTCTGATCGACCAAAGAACCGCCGACAACTCAGCAATCCAGCGTCTTCCACTTTTGCGCAGCCTGTCAAAATTCTTCGTTCTTAAGCCTTGCAGGACTTCAGCATTTGCTCCCTCCGCTTGGCCGTTGCTCCGTGGATGTGCCACGGAGGCAAAACAAACCCTGCTGCCGAGATCCTCAATGTATTGCATGAAGGCGTGGCTTGTGAACTGTGTGCCATTGTCGGTGATGATCCTGTTGGGTATCCCAAAACGGCACACTAGTCCCTTGAAAACTTGATGGCTGACTTCGTCGTCACCTTCCTCACTGCTTCCACCTCTGGCCACTTTGTGAACTTGTCGATTGCGACGTACAAGTACTCAAAGCCCCTGACAGCACGAGGGAAGGGGCCCAATATGTCGACCCCCAGACCGAGAAGGGCCAGGAGAGAGGGATAGTTTGAAGGGCTTGAGCTGGTTGATGAAGCTTCTTTGAATGGAACTGGCACGCTTCACACTTGGTTACTAGTGCCGTCACATCCTGGAGGGCGGTGGGCCAGAAGAAACCTTGCCGGAAAGCCTTGCCGGCAAGGGCCCTCGACCCTATGTGAGAGCCACATATGCCTCCATGTATTTCTGCCAACAACTTTAGTCCTTCCTCCCGGGAGATGCACTACAATTTCACACCATTCGGTCTTTTTCTGTACAATACGTTATTAACGAATTGGTACAGAGCAGACCGGCTGGCTACTCTTTCTGCCTCTTCCTGCCCCTGAGGAAGCTCTCCCTTTTGAAGGAATCGGATGGTGTGCTGCGCCCATGCCGGAGCCTGTGGCTCGACGACAAGGACCAAAGGCATCTCTTCTGCCACGGGAGCGGTCGTCTCCACGGCCATGACCCGAGGTCCTGCCGGAGCCGATTGTCCCGCGGCCGGATTGGCATCCACGGCAACATCTTCGCCGGCGGCTCCGGGGAGCTCGGTGGGGAAGTACTTGCCGGAGCCTAGCTTCCTCCGCTTGTTCTACCCGGTCGATGGCTCAACGGATGGTTGAGTTAACTAAAGCACAAAAGTACCTGGTTCCACAGGTAGCTTGAGGGCAGCGCGCTTTGACAAGTAGTCGGCGATGTCGTTCTCTGTCCGAGGGACTTGCTCTACTTGTATACTGTCAAAGCGCTCCTCCAGTTTCCTCACCTCATCTACGTAAGCTTCCATCGACAGGCTTTGATAATCTTTGTTGACCTGCCTGACGACGAGTTGCGAGTCACCCCTGACGATGAGCTTTTTAACTCCGAGGTCCGCCGTGATCCTGAGACTGGCAAGCAAACCCTCGTACTCGGTGGTGTTGTTGCTTGACATCTCCCGGGGAAAGTGCATTTGGATGACGTACTTGAGGTGCTCTCCGGTGGGTGCGACAAGAAGCACACCAGCACTGGTGCCTTGCAGCGAAAAGGCCCCATCAAAGTACATGATCCAGTTGCCGCTTGTTTCCTTGCCAAGGAGAGTAGTCTCCTGTACCTCTTCGTCAGGCGTCGAGGTCCATTCTACAACAAACTCCGCCAAGACTCTGCTCTGGATCGTTGAGGTACTTTCAAACTTTAGACCAAAACTTGATAGCTCGAGGGCCCATTCCACGATCCTTCCTGTTGCATCTGGGTTATGCAGTATCTGTTGCAACGGAAGGCAGGTAACCACGGTGATCTCGTGCACTTGGAAGTAGTGGCGCAACTTCCTCGAGGCCATAAGGAGGCCGAAGAGCAATTTTTGCACACCTGAATACCTCGACCTAGCTCCCTGCAAGAGGGAGCTGACAAAGTAAACCGGGTGATGCACCATCTTCTTCCTTTGCGCCACTTCACTTGGCCGTGCGGGTCCTGTCGTACTGGCGCCAGTCTTGCCGGGACCGAGCCCTGCTGGGGACTCAGTCTTGCCGGGGCCGAGCCCTGCCAAGGAGGGTTCTGGCCCACCAACCGTTGACTCTGCCGCTGCTGTTGTCTCCTTGTCGACCTCTCTGTGCACCACCAATGCGTCACTAACCACTCGGTTTGTTGCCGCTAGATATAGCAGCAACGGTTCTTGTGGTTTGGGCACAACCAGCACCGGGGCAGAGGAGAGGTACTTCTTCAAGTCTTGCAACGCCTCCTCGGCTCTGGGGTCCACTCCACTAGGACCGTCTTCTTTAAGATCTTGAAAAAGGGGAGGGCACACTCCGCGGATTTGGAGATGAATCTGCTCATGGTGGCAATGCAGCCAGTGAGCCGACGCACGCCCTTGATCCGTTTGGGTGCCTCAATCTGCTTGATGGCCCTAATCTTGTCTGGGTTTGCCTCAATCCCGTGCTGCGACACAAAGAACCCGAGAAGCTTGCCGGACAGGACACCGAAGACACACTTCTCAGGGTTCAATTTGAGGTTGATCTTGTGCAGGTTTCCGAATGTTTCCTCCAGATCTTGCACAAGTATTGCTTTGTCCTTGGGTTTGACCACTATGTCATCCATATAAGCTTCCATATTTCTATGTAGCTGGGGTTCAAAACCAATTTGGACTGCTCTTGCAAAGGTTGAGCCAACACTCTTCAACCCGAAAGGCATTCGTAAAAAGCAATACGTACCACATGGGGTGATGCATGCTGTCTTTTCCTCGTCTTATTTTGTCATGAAGATCTGGTGGTATCCTGAGTAGGCGTCAAGGAATGATAACAGGTCACACCCAGCCGTGGAGTCAACAATATGGTCGATGCGCGATAACGGGAAGGGATCCTTTGGACAGGCCTTATTGATGTCTGTGTAATCAATACACAGCCTCCACTTCCCATTTGCCTTGTGCACTACTACCGGATTGGCCAACCACGTCAGATGGAGTACTCCTCTCACTGAGCCTGCCGCCTCTAGCTTTCTGATTTCTTCCGTGATGATCTCCTGCCTCTCTAGAGCTTGCTTCCTGACCTTCTGCTTGACGGGCCGCGCATGAGGACAGACAACAAGGTGGTGCTCAATCACCTCCCTGGGAACGCCGGGGATGTCGGAGGCTTGCCATGCAAACACATCGACCTTCGCATGCAAGAAGGTGACGAGCTCGCATTCCTATTTGCCGTCGAGGGTGGAGCTTATGGTAAAAGCCCCCCCGTGCCGTCCTCCTTGACGGGCACCTTCTTGGTATCTAGTGGTGTGGTTCTGGACTTCTTGCTCTTGCCGGCGGAGCTCTCTGGCACGTCCTCAACGGGAGCGCAACACCTCGAAGAGGTGCGCTTGCCGGAGTGGGTGCGAGGGGTCTCGCCGGTCTTCTTCCCCCTCGGGGCTCCGTCGGCAGGAGCAGGTTCCTTAGCGGCAGCTGCTGCAACTTCTTCCCGGTAGAGTTGCGTCTCGGGATTCGGACAAAAGCCGAGTACCTGCCAAGCACTACTTTGAGGAAGTTCTTCCTGGCGCTCGTATAATAGAGTCGCAGTGCTCGAAGGATGTTGTGTTCGAATAGCTTATACTATTTGTAAAATGATTTTTTAATGAAAAAAGCTTTTAATACTTGTGCTTGCAAGAATTATGATGCCTCATGTGCGGCCGTTTAATGTATATATTTGTATATAACCTGGAAGATGGCAGTCGTTGGCTTCAGCCCCCACGCATAGAATGCGGGGGTGTTTGCAAAAAGGCGCCTTTTCACACTTAATCAAACGTCTTGGTCCTACAAAGGAGGTGGTGGCGCGGCGAACTAGGCAACCGGACTATAATGCTTTATCACTTTCACTTAGCCATAGGAGTTTGACAGTGGGGCTACTAAATAGCCCCTAGGGGCACCGCGCTCACCCGAATTCGGGGCGCGAGTGTGCCTGACCGGGAAGCGGCCCTTCGTTAATGCGGGGGAATCCTAAAGATTCCAAAAGTCATCGAGTGGTTGACCAGTCTCTCGCTATATCATGACACTCAGTTTTCGGCTTTCTCTACTGAGGTGCTCACCTGGCTGAACCGGGGCACAATCACAGTAGTTCTCCTGGTGCCGCGTTAGCCGATATAACGGAACATAAGGCAACAAAACACAGGAGCCGGGCAAACCCAACATTTGACCAAAGACATGATTCAGAGCTGATGCATATAGGGCCAAACTCGCGACGCCGAACACTCCCTAAGTTATTCGGTCTTTATGAGGACGGGCCGAAATAGAGCCAATGGTAAAAAAGCCCCTGGTGTCCAGGTACATGCAAAAATTCTGGCGTGGCCACATGCCAAGACGCCAGCCTCCTCCTCGGTTATAGAGAAAACCGGGGGATGTTATCGACAAGAGACAGTAAAAAAGTTTTACGCAGGGTCTTAATCTGAAAAGAATTCTTGAAACGGGTCCCTGCTGCACGTCTGCGCCTGTGTCTCCGTTGTGCCGTATCCTAGACGGGCGTAGCACGATGTTCGTCTGCAAAAGAGAGGAACTTAGTAAAAAATAAGCATGCGAGAAATCTATATTTAAAATAAACAAAATATAGTTGGAGCAAGAGTTGAGCCGTATTGTCTCCGGGCGTGAGCATGTGGAGCCCCTTGTACGGGGTTATGCGGATTTTAAGCATGTTTACGCTGGACTCGTCGAGCCGTGTCCGGGATAGTAGGGCTGGACTTGTGGGCGGCTGTCCAGGCGGCCGCACCTTTGCCCGTACTTTGGGGGTCAATTTATGTTCCCCTTTAATGAAAATCATGCCCTTTGGCCCGGGCATTTTGAGTGTAAGGGATGCGTAATGCGGTATTGCGTTAAAGCGGGCGAAAGCTTCACATCCCAGTAGCGCTTGATAGCGACTTACGAACGGGGCGATGTGGAATGTTAGATTTTCGCTTTGGAAGTTGTCGGGTGAGCCGAATGTGACTTCTAACGTAAGGGAACCCATACTTGGGGTATCCGGACCTGGCGTGACTCCTTGAAAGGAAGTGTTGCCAAGGTGGATTATAGCTGGGTTTACCCTGAGTTTGCGGACTGTGTCCTGATATAACAGGTTCAAGTCGTTGCTGTCGTCCATAAGGGTGTTTGTAAATTGGAGTCCGTTAATAATTGGATTCACGACCAAGGCAGTCCAGCCTGCGTTCCGGTCTCCTTTGGAGTAATCTTGATGATCGAAGGTGATTGGTTGTAACAACCAGTGGCGTTGCTCCTCTGGGGCTGGCCGTACGGTGCGTGTTTTCATAGTTGCCGTTCTGTTTTTCCCTTTTTTCACATGAAGTGAATTTACTGTCTTGACTTCTTGTGGGAACTTCTTTTGTTCTCCGGTGTTCTGCTTCAGGGGTGCATCGTCATCTTAGCTTGGATGTCGAGCCCCTTGTGTTCGGCGTTGAGTTTGCCGGACTGCTTAAAGACCCAACAATCTCTGTGGGTATGGTTTGTAGGTCTCCCAGGAGTGCTGTGGATTTGACATATTTTGTCCAAGATTTTGTTGAGGTTGGACAGCTCGTCCCTGTCATCTTTGGGGGGTGGCCTTTTCTGATTTTGCCGAGAGCTTTTGAATCCGGGGTTTACTGCCGTGCTCATCGGGCTGTTGTCCTTGATTCGGTGCGGTTCTCTGTTACGGCGCGGCTTCCCGTTCCCATCTCTAGGTTCGGATGTATTCAGGTCGCTGGTGCTGCTTCTTGCCAACCAGATATCCTCTCCTACACAAAAGTGGGTCATGAGGCTTGTTAATGCGGCCATTGTTCATGGCTTTTCTTGGCCGAGGTGTCTGGTGAGCCATTAGTCTCGGACGCTATGTTTGAAAGCTGCTAGGGCCTCTGCATCCGAACAGTCGACTATCTGATTCTTTTTAATAAGGAATCTGTTCTAGAGCTTCTGGGCTAACTCTCCGGGCTGCTGAGTTGTATGACTCAGATCATCCACATCCGGGGGTCAGACATAGGTCCCTTGAAAATTTGCCCGAAAAGCATCCTCGAGCACTTCCCAACTTCCCATGGTGTTTTTGGGAAGGCTTTTAAGCCAATGCCGGGCTGGCCCTTTGAGCTTAAGGGGTAAGTATTTTATGGTGTGGAGGTCATCTCCTCTGGCCATGTGTATGTGGAGGATGTAGTCCTCGATCCAGACTCCAGGGTCTGTTGTTCCGTCGTATGCCTCTATGTTCACGGGCTTGAATCCGGCTGGAAATTCATGGTCCAGCACCTCATCGGTAAAACATAAGGGATGTGCGGCGCCCCTGTATTTAGGTGTGCCGCGATGTTCGGGTATTTTTTGCATTGCGTCGCTCACTGGAGCTTGCTTTCTTGGCCTATAGATGGATCTGGTTGGGCCAGTTTTTTGATGCGAATTCTTGGACGGATCGCGCGCCGTATTGAGTGCGGCGTCCTTTGTTGCGTGAGATTGATCGTAGGGTCTTCTATCCGACCTTGTGGCTTCCTTATTTTTTGACTGTGGGGGCTTTATGGCCTCTTCATCAAATTCCGGTAGTAGTTTCCGCTTCGGATAGCTCTTTGTGTGACGACTGTTGCCGTACTTGTGTGCGGTATTGAGTACTTTGCCCCATCTGATCCTGAGTGCATCTTCCGCTGTTTTGAGCCTCCGCTTCTGCTTTTTCAGGCTATTTGCAGTGGCGACGAGCCTTTGGTGGAGGTTCTGATGTTCCAGCAATTTGTCCGGTGTGAGGTCGTCCGGACTATTATATTTCTCGGGGATTGGTTGTTCGGATTGTCCGCCCTGTTTGGATGGATGCTCGACGGCATGTTCGTCTTCTGTTGATTCACCCTGCTCTATGGCGGGGTCTTTATCGAGGTGGGGCTTGGCCTTGCCCTTACGCCGCCGCTTTGATTGTTTTTCGAGGGAGTGATCCCTGGCCGCGTCCTTTTGATCCTTGTTGTCATTTCTGTTAGGTGTGTCCACCATGTATACATCGTATGATGAGGTGGCTTTTCGGTGCCCTATAGGTGCTGGTTCCTGTTCGTCTCCTTTATCGGTGTTCATACCGTCGATGTCTTCGGAGTCGAAATCGAGCATGTCGGTTAGATCGTCGACAGTGGCTACCAAGTGGGTGGTGGGTGGGCTTCGAATTTCTTCGTCGTCCGCATCCCAACCATGTTGACCGTAGTCCGGTTGGGGTTCTCTCGACAAAGAGAGAGACTTTAGTGAATTTAGGATATCGCCAAAGGGCGAGTGCTGAAAGACATCCGCGGCGGTGAACTCCATGACTGGAGCCCAATCGGGCTCGATCGGAAGAGGTGCGGGATATACGGAGTCCGAAGCGGAGTTTGGCACCTTGGAGTCACGGGCCCTGCGAAGGACTAGGCTGGTATCCGGCTCTATCGCCATAGAGATTGCGGCTTCCAGGGCGGCGTCCAACCGTCCATCCCCGACTGGCGCAGTAGGCTCCGAACTAATGGTCGGATCGGACACCTGAGCGACACTCTGGGCATTGCCCGGCGGCAGAGCTAAATCATGCCCACCGTGACAGTGCGGCGTGCCCGGTCGTGGCTCGAATCCGTCGAAGATCAAGTCCCCGCGGATGTCGGCCGTGTAATTTAAGCTTCCAAACCTGACCTGATGGCTAGGGGCGTAGCTTTCGATCTGCTCCAGATGGCCAAACGAGTTGGCCCGCAGTGCGAAGCCGCCGAATACGAAGATCTGTCTGGGGAGGAAAGTCTCACCCTGGACCGCGTCGTGGTTGATGATCGAAGAAGCCATCGGCCTTCACGTGACGACACAGAGGAACTCTCAATGAAAGCACCAATGTCGGTGTCAAAACCGGCGGATCTCGGGTAGGGGGTCCCGAACTGTGCGTCTAGGCGGATGGTAACAGGAGACAATGGACACGATGTTTTTACCCAGGTTCGGGCCCTCTCGATGGAGGTAAAACCCTACTCCTGCTTGATTAATATTGATGATATGGGTAGTACAAGAGTAGATCTACCACGAGATCAGAGAGGCTAAACCCTAGAAGCTAGCCTATGGTATGATTGTTGTTCGTCCTACGGACTAAAAACTCTCCGGTTTATATAGACACCGGAGAGGGCTAGGGTTACACAGAGTCGGTTACAATGGGAGGAGATCTTCATATCGTATCGCCAAGCTTGCCTTCCATGCCAAGGAAAGTCCCATCCGGACACGGGACGGAGTCTTCAATCTTGTATCTTCATAGTCCGGGAGTCCGGCCGAAGGTCTTCGTCCGGCCATCCGGACACCCCCTAATCCAGGACTCCCTCAGGTGGGGGTACTATTTTCTTCGAAGATGCTTCTTACACTTCGTCAGTAATATAGCATAAGTTCCCTGAGCGCGCTTTGTCTGTTACAGCCTTATGGCCTGATTGCCTGGTTATCGGAAACACCATCGATATTCTCGACAGGTGGAGTACATAACACTTTTCGGCCCTTGACCGAAGAGACATAAGCCGACGGTCGGTTAAGACGCGTTTAAAGTTCGGGTGAACACAGATATGATATAAGTACTTCGGTACATACAATCATTATACATAAAATTCTTTTACCCAAGTCACTTGGGGGCTCTTAAAATTTATATGAGCCGTTTTATAGTAAATGTGTTTTCTTCTTGGTCATTGCAAAGTCTTTTTCTACCGCTCCTTTTTCGACTCGAGTGTATGGTCAATAGCCGGATAGCCTGTCTTCTCTCTAAAAGCCGCTCGAGTTTAGTTTGCTAAACTGGCCTATGAGAAGTACTCTGCCTTTGGGATAAGGATCTCGAACCCATAGGCTGACCCGCGTGAAGTCTTGAGATCGGATGTGTCATGTTAAAGCACGACAGAAGCACCGTTGTGTTCCAATTTTCGGATTGGCACCGAACACTTGATCTTGTTCGGACGTCAATTTTTTCTGATGTTTTTTGGGTTTCCAAGTTTATGGCACTTTTAAACTATTTGTGTGTTTCCAGCATAAGTCTCGCAGTGCAACGCTTGACTCCTTTAGAGATTCGGCAAAAACATTCTCGGATATTGCTATATATACATCGGTTTCAAATTGTGTCTTCGGTCAATAGTTGGGTTTCCCGGCTCCTGTGCTTGCCTCCTACGTTACGCTTTGTTCGGCTAGGTGTGCAAAGGGAGAACCAGTGTGATTGTGCTTCCAGCTCGCATGGTTAAGCACCTCAGTGGAGAAAGCCGAAAACTGACTGTCGCAATAAGCGTAAACTGGTCAGCGATCCGATGACTATGTTAAATGACGGGTCGTTCATAACATTGGCCGAAGTGTTTACGGCTTGACCTCGGCTGTTGCCGAACACTAATCGGGGGCTTGTAGCTAGCTTCCCCAGTTTAAAGCTCCTATGACTAAGTGAAAGTTATAAAGCCCGCATATCTGATTGCCTCGTTTCTGCTAACACAACCGCCTTCGGGCACCAAGACATCGACTAAGGGTTGTCTTGTTATTGCGGAAACACCCTGCGTAGTATCTACAAGGGGGTAGAAGCCGACGATGGGCCACTTTCAACAAATAAACGGTCGCAACGGAGTCAAAATAAAAATATCATCGGCATTTGTATTTAATATACAAGGGCTGCCTTCCGTAATCATCATTATAAAGTCATAAATATGCATCAATTTGACTTAAGATTTTTGCCAAGCTGGGTTGCCTGGCTCCTGTGCTTACCCCTACGTTCCCGATTGTTCGGCTAGGCGGTAAAGGGAGAACCTACCGGGTCATCCGAGTTAGTACCTCAGACTGGGTGAAGCCGAAAGCTAGCAATCTTAAAGGATCACATTGGTCGGCAACGACGGAAGTGAAAATTTTGGTTCATTTATACCATAGAGTTCGGGAACTTTCCCTGAACTAAATCCTAATTTTTTTCTCCCACATTGATCGGAGGTGAGGTTTCATGATCATAATAAGCATGACGACCCAGAGAAAGGAACCAATAGCATGACTATTTTACTTGGAAGATGTTTCTTACATTAAGTAATATAACATATCTCTCCGCGTACCTTTGTTTATAAAACCGTATGACCAGATTACCTTGTTTCTCGTAAATCTTTGCTCTCATGAAGGCTTTATAAAGAAGGACAAACACTCCCCGGCTGCTGGCCGAGGAGGTGGAAGCTGATGGTCGGTCAACAAAGGTTTGTACAATGCGGATCCGAGCATTAATGATGTAAAATACTTGGATACGTAGGATCATAAATTGCGAGTAAAGTCGATTTATTGCAGCTCATCTTTTAAAGACCAAGCGAGCAACTTACATAAAGCTCTCCTAAGTCCCAAGTGGCATCGATTTCCTATCTATTAAGCCCCTTGGGGCCAACCTTGGCGAGCCCAGCTTTCGCTGGCTCTAGCTCCTTTAAGAGATCTTTATTCTCTTTTTGAGAAGTTTGCGTTAAACACAACAAAATTTTCTGTCACATGGATATCGATCCTTAATTTGGCCACCCGTGCCCACATTAAGGCTCGGGAGCTACTGGGCTTTGCACTCATTATTTATAAATATTAAAGGGGCACATCGATCCCCTGATCTGGTGTTGCCACCCGACCAGTGTCTCGGGGGCTACTGTGTTGCCTGTTCAATGCAGAAAATTCGAAGTGCTTAGTGTTTGGCTTGACCGAACTATGGGAAACGCGTCTTTAGACAACAATAGGTACCATCTGGACCTATCTGGCGTCAAGCTAATATATTGCGGCAACTTCTCAAGACCCTCTCTTAAGGGCCCGTTCGCTGATCACTATTATCTCTAATATATTACACTACGTTTCTATTCCTACATACGCTGCCGAGCTAGGAGTTGATCCTTAGGCCGATTTTGCAAATCGACCCGAGTCTCAGGGGCTACCAGGATCAGCAGTTTTATGTTTTCCTGCAGGTGCACCTCGGGTTTAGACCGACACACACTTTGAGGGCTACTGGATACACATATACTGGCTATATATCTCGGCAGAGAGTAAATTGCACCAATAAAAAGTATTCACAAAAATTAGCCCGTGGTCGGGGTGGTGCACCACCTCGGAAGCAGTCCGACATAAAGCTCGGGCGCTAGTGGCTGGCTCCATAGAGGGCATTTCCGGCATTAAGCTCGGCTAAATTCGTTCAATCTTTTAAAAGACCGAGGTAGTTTACGACACCTCAGACGCTGACCATCGTTGCAGCTCGGAAGTGGTCCAGCATAAAGCCCGGATTCGAATGGCTCGTTCCATAGAGAACTTTTCAATGTTAAACTCAGATAACCTCCTTCAAACTTTTTCAAGCCAAGGTGATCTATGACACCTCAGATATAGTCCGGTGTTGGAGCTCGGATATAGTCTGGCGTAGGTGCTCGGCCGCAAAAGATATCTCGAATGCAGTCCGAAGTTGGAGCTCAGATGCAAGAGGACACCGCCGCATGGGAACAACTTCAAACCCGAGGTGTGGTGTAAAAAATAATCCTAAGGCATTGATAAAGGCCGAGAAAAAAGGGCTCCTCGGATACCCGATGTGTAAACCCTTTGGATTAACTTCGGTGATCCTCAAGATCGAAGACGAGAAGATTTGTCGAACCAGTTTTCTAGACCGATGACCAAAGATGAAGAACAGTTCGGAAGGATCGAGGAGCGTCCCCAACTTGAAGACCGGTTTAGGGGGCTACTGACGGTGTCCTCGACTAGAGGGTACTCACCACATCGTCTCCCGACCAGGTGGATCGGGCCGAGGACCCCCATGGCGGTTCACTCATGGGCCACTTCGGGCAACCCATGCCGCATACAAGGAGTATTCCACAAGGCTTGGTGATCAAGACAAGGACTCCTCTCCATCAACGTATTTGGCTAGGACTCTTGTTATCCTAGGCCTCTGGTGCATTATATAAGCCAAGGCCAGGCTAGTCGATAGATCATTATGACAATCATACTGTTAGCATTCTGGGAACGGGGGTCCCCAGACTTGCCTGCCTGCGGCCTGTGGCGTGGCTGGCCCAGTGCGGCCCATCTTCATCAAGTCGAGCTCGAGACCCTCGCGAGGGGCCAAGCCTCGCGGGGCAGAAGGCACGAAACTTCCTCAGGAGCGGCCTCGCCAGGCAAGCTCGTGAGGAGGCGGAGAGATCAAGGCAAGGGTACCTCATGAGGTGCCCGTGACGCAAGCCGTGACGATCGAGGCGGGCGGGTGCCGGCCTGCGCAGTGTCCTTGTTTCCTCTTTGGTGCAAAGGGAGCAAGCATAGGCCAAGGCATCGGGCAAAGGCTACCGTTTCGGTTCAACAATACCAAGACCAGCAGAGCGGCAGGATGGAGGTCACTGTGGAGCCCAAGACGGCGTCATCATTAGAGTCTTTGGTAGTCGAAGACCAACTTTAGTCAGGATAAGTGTACTAGATGTTCCCCTTCAAAATGGCTAATTGTTGGCGCCCTTCCCGCTCAATATTTGGGAAGAGGACCAGGGCCTCTCTCTATATAGGGCTAGCCACCACAGTAGGAGGGCATCTCGAATCGACCCTTCCAAAGGGACACCACCACCACAAGAACATCCCTCGTGAGGTTGTTCTTCCTTTGTACTATTCATCATCAGCCCCTGAGGCAATCCACGACACCACACACTGGAGTAGGGTATTACACCAAAATGGTGGCCTGAACCAGTATAAACTCCGTGTCCCTTGTGTTGTTCATCTTGCTAGTCTAGATTCTCAGCGAGGCGTTGGGACGTGAGTTGGTAGAGTAGAGATCTTCACGCGCACCCCAGAGTTCGAACCTCAAGGGTCTGCCGGAACCTGAAATCCGACATTTGGCGCGCCAGGTAGGGGGGTGTCGGAATCTTTTCTCCCACCGTCTCGCGTTCCGTCGTCTGTCGCATCCATGGCTGACGCTCGCCGAGCCCGTGCCGAGCGTCGGGCTGCTCTCGCGGCCCATGTTGCCCAGTCAGCTCCCGTCATGGGCCTCCCCGTCGTTCCCCGTCGCCTGCCGCCCACGCCGCCACCGGCCCGGCGGGGAACGAGCAGCAGGCGTCGTCGCTGCATCCCTCGGTGCGGCGGGAAGGCCGAACCACCACCCCATCGCTGACTCCAGCAATCTCGTCGTCGCACGCTCGTCGCGCTCCTGCAGACGCGCATGCCGCGTTGCTCCTGGCGCATAAGCTCCTACACTACCGTCCCGTCGACGAACTCTACTAAGAGTGGCTCGCTCGCATCACCGAACTCGTCAGCACCGCAGGGGGCTCCCCTGCACCGTCCCTCTCACTGCATCGCCCACCGTCCTGTGCAGGCAACAGAGCTCCGGAGGCGCCTCCGCCGCCTCCTCCCCAAGAAGGTGCCCTCGCTCCAAGACGCGCGGCCCCTGGACGAGACCCACCGCGTCCAGCGCCCACGCAACAAGAAAGGAGCTGCCAAGAAGTCCCTCGCCCTCAAGAAGGCGCTCGTGTGCTCCCTACGCCAGCATGCCATGACCGTGTTCCAGCTCTAGCGCGCCAAGACCCCCCGCTGCTCCTGGCGGCAGCGCACGGAGACCCCCAGGACCAAGCCCTGTGTCAGCAAAGCCCCCCAGTGGCTACCGTAGACTGTCATGCCTTCACCGCCGAGCTGCAGCGTGACCTGGCCGGGCAAGTTCAAGCCGGATCTGCCTCCTCGATACGACGGCACCGCCGACCCCGCGGGGTTCCTCCAGCTCTACGAGCTGGGCATTGAAGCGGCCAACGGAGATGAAAAAGTCATGGCGAACTGGTTTCCCATGGCGCTCAAGGATGGCGCCTGCACCTGGCTCCTGAACTTGCCTCCCAACACGATCTCCTCGTGGGATGAGATGCGCACCCGCTTCATCGCCAACTTCCAAGGCACTCGCGACCGGCCCCCGGCCATGAGTTACTTGCGCCGCATCAAGCAGCAGCCAGGGGAGACCCTGCAGAAGTACATCCAGCACTTTAACAATGCGCGAATCAAGATCCCCAGGGTGACTGAGGAGGCCATCATCTCAGCCTTTTCTGATGGCGTCCGTGACATCAAGATGAAAGAGGAGCTGGCGATCCATGAAGACCTGTGCACATCTCTGGAGATGTTCAACTTGGTGACCAAGTGCGCCAGGGCTGAGGAGGGATGCCTCTCCCTCCTCGAGCTCCCAACCGCTGATCCCGAAGAGAAGAAATTCAAGGCCAAGGACGTGAAGCGCAAAGGAGCAGTTGTGCTCGCAGCTGAGCCAGACACCAAGCATGGCAGAGATCAGCCGGAGTCATCCAAGGGCAACCGATACTGCATGTACCATGACCACCACACTCACAACACCAACGAATGTCAAGAGCTCAGGGCCGCGTGAGAAGGACGTGCCGATCGACGCCCCGAGTGCAGCGATCGGGGCTATGGCCGAGGAGGAGGAAGAGGTGGAGGACGATGGGAAGACCGTGGCCCTCGCCAAGGATGGCGAGACCGACCTCGCGAGGACCGCTGGTAGGACCAGCCTCGCGAGGGGGCTTGGAGGGATCAGCCTCGTGAGGATCGCCCACAAGGCAACACAGGCCTCCCTCCTCTGCCGCCACCGTCAAGGAGGAATGAAGACCAGCATCAGGATGAGGGGCTGGGGGCTTCCAGGAGCCGCGTGCTATCGCTTGCATCTTGGGAGGAGCTCAGGCACCAGCCTCTCAGCGTATCTTCAAGCAGTATGCTCGTGAGGTGAATGCAATCCTCCCAAATCTCGAGGCCTTGCACCCTCTCAGGTGGTCCACATGTGCCATCACGTTCAGCTCAGCGGATCAGCTCAAGTGCGCAGCAACTGCTGGGGTCCTCCCGATGCTCTGTTCCCTAGTCATCAGCAATGTGCAGGTCACCAGGACCCTCATCGATGGTGGCGCAGGGCTCGACGTTCTATCTGTCGAGACGTTCAACAATCTCCAAGTGCCTTACAATCAGCTTCAGCCGACCAAGCCTTTCTTAGGAGTCACCGATGGTTCTACCACCCCGATAGGGCAGGTCCGCCTCCCTGTCACCTTCGGACAGCGCAAAAACTATCGTACTCAGCTCATCGACTTCGACGTCACCCACATTCGCCTGCCATACAACGCCAACCTCGGGTATCCGGCCCTGGCCAAGTTCATGATAGTGACTCACCATGGTTACAATGTCCTCAAGATGCCAGGAAGCGGTGGAGTCATCACAGTCCCTAGTGAGGAGAAGGATGCAGTGTGTTCTCTCGAGCGTGCCTTCCAGGCCGCGTCAATCGAAGACCCAGATCACAGGAGCGGTAGCCTTCCCAAGGCAGTCCCTAAGAAGAAGAAGAAATCACCTAGCCCGAACCCTCAGGAGGCAGGCACCTCCAGTGGCTCCGCATCAGGATCCGGGCCCGTTCAAGGGGCGCCTCCCTCTGTCGCATAGGAAGGCGCGCCCGATGCCCTCCTCGGGCAAGGCTCCGGGGCTCTATCCTGGAGGGCCACTAACTTTGCCAAGGTCATGAGGGAGGCGCTTGGGGACCACTTGGAGGCGTGCTTCGCGGCACGTTTCCCTCAGGAAGGTATGAGGCAAGGAAGGTCCAACCCTCAGGAGTTCATTGCTAAAATCACACTAGAGCTACAGGAGTCGAGAGTCATGCGCGGCAGCCGCCACTTACCTATCGTAGCTCCCCATCCAGGTGAGGATGGTGGGCTGCGCGTCTGCATCGACATACCAGGACTCCACCAAGCCGCGTCTCAGGAGCGCATCTGGCCTTCGCGCGTGGGACGTTGCGAGGGTCCGCCTCACAGCTATGTTCGCGTGCCTCTCGGCCTGCCGAACGCAGCCGCCGCTCATCAGCGCCTGATGTGGAGCATTCTGGAGGCTTAGGAGGTCAAGCACTGTGCGGTCGTGTCAGAGATGGAGATGGTCCTCAAGGAGCCGCCTGGGCCCCCGGAGCCTCCCGAGGCTCCGGGTCCTGGGAGCTCGTGAGGATCAGCTTCCTCACCGCACGTCGTCCGCTACTTCAACATTCCTTCATCTCCAGCGGTATCAGGTGACATATTTCAAATTCCATTTTCAGCTGGGAGCGCCCCCAGGGCTGCATCATTCCCATGCCGCGTGGGTCCGTCCCTGCGGCATGTATCTCTTTTTCTCATGTCTTTAGTTTACCTTGCTGGGGGCGCCCCTCGGGCTGCATTATCCCCGGTGGCATGTATCTTTCCCGCATCTATCTAGGTCGTGTGCCTCACAAATTTGACCCGCTATGATTATTATCTGATGCCTACCACGGCCCCCTTTTCTCCTTCATGCTAATCGCTTGCACGTTAAAAGGGGGGCCCCTGAGCATCGCGACTCATGAGCTCTTACTGGCCCTCCAACCCTCACCTCCTGGCCTTATCCATGGCATCGCGACCTGGCATACCAGCGACGGCTGAGCTCGCTCGAGGGCCGGGACCTGAGGACGTAGAGCGTTGGCATCTAACCAATCTTGCAGGAACATACCACCAACAAAGGCCCAGAGCCAGGCGCAACCCGCCTTGAGGTAGGGCCCCGTGAGTCCCGCGCTGGCTCACGGGTGCCCAGATACACCTTGTCAAGCCCTATTGTGCCAGCCACGTGTCAGGGCGGGGCTGTACATGCCCCGGGGGCTCCTCCCGGAGGGGGGCCCCCTCCCACATACCAGTGGAAGCACCATGCTCCATACTGGCTGACGACATTGCCGAGGAGCGGCTATGCCCGTACACATACGGAAGCGCTATGCTCCGCGCTGGTGATAAACAACTGAGGGCAGCCCACGACCGCATCAACCTCAGGGAGCCCAGAGCTCAGTGTCCGGCCCTATCGTAACGCCTCCCCTTGGGAGTGCCACGCGAGGGGGCTGGACACGGGGGCTGCGTCTGCGCCACGCCCGGGCACACGCCACCCAGCTAGGTCCCTTGGACCTGGTCATCGTGCGCCCCTCCCCGAGCGGAGCCAAGGTACGAAGACTTTTTGAGCGTCAAGGGGGACTCCTGAGCATCGCGACTCAGGAGCCTAACTGGTCAAGTAGCCCCTCACCCCTTGGTTCCGTCCTGATTTCCGGTCGGGGCTAACAGCGGCTGAGGTATGAGCGGGGCCGGGCCCTGCCGATGTAGAACGACAAATCCACTCCTACACCTCCCTTCCCTATTTGCTGTTCGCGTGTCAAGGGGACTCTTGAGCATCGCGACTCAAGAGTCTAACTGGTCACGTAGCCCCTCACTCCTTGGTTTTGTCCTGGTTTCTGGTCGGGGCTAACGGCAGCTGAGGTATGCACGGGGCTGGGCCCTGCCAACGTAGAACACAAGCAAATAGGAAGGAAAACTGCAAATTCTAGGGAATTCAAAAGAAAATATTACAGACCATAGATTGTTTTCACAACGCCAAACACAAGTTTAAACGCCTCCACAAGACATGATGCATGTTGCAGGAATTAAAACAGGATAGAAGCCGCGAAGAGATCACTTTTTGGCAGCATCGTCGCTTGTGGTGGGGTCGTGCTGGGCAGCTCCACCTCCCGAAGCCGCGGAGCTGGCAGCATCTCACTTGGGCCTGGTGCTGATGGCACGGAAGTTAGCCAGCAAGGCCTCTGCTCGGCCCTTAACAGCCTCAGCAGCAGAGGCAGCAAGCTCGCCGCTCACAGGTTCTAGCAGGCTGTCGAGGTCGACGTTGGGGTCGCGAAGCTAGATGTGGCTGAGGACACGCGTCAGCACCGCAGAAGAAAGGACACGCGCTTTGGCCTCGGCCGTGGGACTGATGTCGTCCGCGAAATCTTCAAGTGCACGGACCAAGAAGGGAAGCAGCTCGGTGGGGTCGTCCTCTGCGCCAGCCAGCGGCTTCTCTAAGCCGCCGTCATAGAGCGTCTTCAGCGCGACGCAAGCTTTCTTCTCCACCTTCGCGAAGGCCACCAAATCCTCAGCCAAGACCTTCGCCTTGGCGTCCAGCTCAACCCTCTCCGCCTTCAGTGCCTGCTCTGGCGTCTCCAACCGGCCACGACGGTCGTCGAGCTCAACGTCCCAATCCCTGAGGGTAGCTTCTTGAGCCTTCGTCTCCTTTTCCTTCTCCTGGCGGTCGCGGACCTCCTTGGCAAGCTCGTCCTCCAGCGTCTTGTAGCAGCTCCGAGCATTTGCAGCATCACCCAAGGCCGCGTCGCGAGCAGCCTTGGCCTAGGAGGTGGCTTGCTTCTCCTCATCAAAGGCTGACACAGCCTAGCTCAGTGCCGCTCGGACGGAGGCGTCAGAGCGGACCCAGCCAGAGGTTAGCTCCAGGCGCCTGGCCACCAGGCAGGGGTCGGCGCCCTGGAGATCTTCTCGCAGTTGACTCAGCTCGGCAGCGGCGCGGTCCAAGACGATGGAAGGCGCGGGGGAGACGGCAGTCGGCAGAGTAGGAGGAGAAGACGGCAGCGTGATCACGGCATCAAGCTTCAGGGCCTTCTGAGCCTCGGCGGCAGCGTTAAGCACGGACGCCTCGGGAGTCGCCAGGGCCACGGGGGCTGGATCCACGCCAGTGCGCCCCTCCTGACCTTGTGAGGACGACCGGGCAGGGGAGGCGTGAGCCTCGCCGCCTCCTTTTCCCACAGATGAAGGCGTAGCCCCGGCAGGCGAACTCGCCCCAAGCAGGGCCACCGAGGCCCCATTCAACCTTTTTGCTGCAGGCGCCGGCCTAGCCAAAAGGATGCAGACGTCATGCCTTGGCGACAGAAATGGGAAGCAAAGCAGAAGTCGAGCACTTACTGGTCGTCATTCGCGGGCTCAAGCAACCTCTTGCCAAACTTGAAGCCTGAAAGCCTCATGCAGGGATCAGCCTCGGGAGGTCCGGAAGTAGAGGGCACGCCAGAAGGGATGGAGCTGGCTTCCGGCAGCCCCGGGACCAGAGTAGACCCTCAGGAGATCAACCCCGTCTTGTCCTTCCTCGGGACCAAGGGCGGGTCCTCTCCGCCTCGCCAGGCACCAGCCTCGTCGTCGTTCGGCATGGAGCAGAGGGCGTGGGACCTGCGCCAGGGGAAGGACTCCCCCGACCCCTCGACGTTCCCTTCAGAGTCGGGCTCTTCTTCCTCCTCCTCTTCTTCCTCCCCCCCCCCCGCTGGAGTCGTCGGAGGACAAGTTCACCGTCGCCATCGCCGCCAGATCCTCGGGAGCTTACGCCGGCACTAGTCCCTCCCCGTTGAAGGTGGGCATGGCATTCACTACCTGCTCCCAGTCATCACGAAGAAACAGGGGGACAGGAGCGCCCTCCGGGCTCGCCACATCTTCCCCAACCAAGGAACAGAGGGCCGCAGCCAGAGCCTCGTCGGCCAGGGCCTCAGAGCTCAGGCGGAGGGCGGCGTCTGCTTCCCCGAGCCTCCACAACGGGCGTGAGTGCGCCTGAAGTGGAGCCACCCGGTGTTCCAAGAACTCCCTCAGGAGCATGGCCCCGGTCAGCTTCACCGCCCCCAAGTTTCCTGGCCTCAGGTCCGCGTTCATCTTCTTCAGCACCACCTTCGCCCGGGGGTTGTCAAGCTCCGCGCAAGACCATGCATTGACGGCCTTGGGCTGCCCCGTAGGCAGCACCAGTCGAGGGTGGATGCGCCCGACGTCCACCATGACCCACTAGCTCTGGAAGCCGTCGATCCTCTTCCCCGTCTTCGATATGGCGTTGGATTTGAGTGTGCAACAAAGCTCGCACATGCGATGATGTGGGCACAAGAAACTCGGAGGGAGAAGAAATGGCGCAGCAGGGCCAATGAGGGCATCACCCCAACGTGAGCCTCACAATAGTAGGCAAAAATTGCCAGGAGAAGAACGGAGTTGGGGTGGAGATGCAGGGCTTGCAAGTTGTATTGGCGAAGAACAGCAAGGAAGAACTCAGAAAAAGGAGGCACCCGACCGGCGATGATGGCGCTCACAAAGAGCGGGTAGAAGGTGCTCCCCTTGCCTTCCGGCTGGGCAGAGCCGGGCTTGAGCACAGTCGCCCCCTCGTTAACCTGCGCCACCGTCATCAGGCGTGTGAGGGCGAGATTCTTCTCTGACATATTCGGGGGATCCAGAGCCGGCGAGTACCAGGCCCCGGCCTGGGTCTTGTGAGGTGCCATTACTCGCCGAAGGTGAGGGATTGAGGCAGATCTGGAGGATTTTGGAAGCAAGGAGGAGGAGAGCGAGAAAGGGGATCTGAAGCAAGGCGGATGAGAGCAGAGAAAGTAAGCCTGACCTGGGCCAACCCTTTTGTCTGTCGGGCAGTTGTCGAGGCGTCGTGGGGAAGCGGAGACACCCACGTCCTATCAACCGCCACACGGTGCCCAAGGCCGCAGGCTGTTGGGGCCCGCGGCACTTCGCACTTGCCCCTTCGCTTCTCTACTAAGCCAAGTCCGGGCGTGCCTTGGCCCCGGGGGCTACTGTCGGTGTTCTGGGAACGGGGGTCCCCGGACTTGCCTGCCTGCGGCCTGCGGCGTGGCTCAAGTAGTGGCCTAGTGTGGCCCATCTTCATCGACTCGAGCTCGAGACCCTCGCGGGGCAGACGACAAGAAGCTTCCTCAGGAGTGGCCTTGCCAGGCAAGCTCGCGAGGAGGTGGAGAGATCAAGGCAAGGGTAGCTCGCGAGGTGCCCGTGACGCAAGCCATGACGATCGAGGCAGGCGGGCGCCGGCCTGCGCAGTGTCCTTGTTTCCTCTTTGGTGCAAAGGGAGCAAGCACAGGCCAAGGCATCAGGCAAAGGCTACCATTTCGGTGCAACAAGACCAAGACCAGTAGAGCCGCAGGATGGAGGTCACGGTGGAGCCCAAGACGGTGTCATTGTCAGAGTCTTTGGCAGTCGAAGACCAACTTTAGTCAGGATAAGTGTACTAGATGTTCCTATTCAAAATTGCCAATTGTTGGCACCCTTCCCGCTCAATATTTGGGAAGAGGACCAGGGCCTCTCTATATATAGGGCTAGCCACCACAGTAGGAGGGCATTTCGAATCGACCCTTCCAAAGGGACAACACCAACACAAGAACATCCCTCGCCAGGCTGTTCTTCCTTTGTACTGTTCATCATCAGCCCCTAAGGCAATCCACCACACCACACATTGGAGTAGGGTATTACACCACAATGGTGGCCTGAACCAGTATAAACTCTGTGTCCCATGTGTTGTTCATCTTGCTAGTCTAGATTCTCAGTGAGGCGTTGGGACTTGAGTTGGTAGAGGAGAGATCTTCACGCACACTCCAGAGTTCGAACATCAAGGGTCTGCCGGAACCCGAAATCCGACACATACAAGCTAGAATTCTAGGGTTTAGCCATTACGATCTCGTGGTAGACCAACTCTTGTAATACTCATATTCATCAAGATCAATCAAGCAGGAAGTAGGGTATTACCTCCATCGAGAGGGGCCGAACCTGGGCAAACATCGTGTCCCCTGTCTCCTGTTACCATCGACCTTAGACGCATAGTTTGGGACCCTTACCTGAGATCCGCCGGTTTTGACACTGACAATGGGGCCAGGTGAGGGGACTGTGGAGGGGGGATGGTGGTGTTTGAGGATACGGCGTGGCTACTGAAAATTTAGTAATGGTGGGTGGAGATGGTGGTGGATGAGGGAGGGCAACGGTTCAAATACCTTGGCTACTGTAATTTTTCTATAAGGTCCGTGCTGGAGGAGTGTGGGGGATGGTTGAAGTACAACGGTTACTAAAATTTGGGTAAAGGAATTGATGCGGGGAGGGAGTGCCCAAGATCGCGCACGGTCCAATAAGAATATGCGTGTATGATAATAAGGAAAAGTGGCGGAACCGCTGATTTTTGCAATGCTCAAGGTGGGTAGTTTGTCTTCATATTTCTAGCTAGCTGGTCTATTGCACATGGTTCGTCCTAATTTCTAAAAAAACTTACCCGCCTTTAGCTTGTGCAGTCGTGGTGATTTTACAACGCACTTGCATCGCACACGGTTAAGCCAGTACCTCCACCATTTGCTCGTGCTTGCGCAGTCGTGGTGATTTTATAGGCACTTGCATCACACACGGTTAAACTAGTACCTCCACCATTTGCTTGCTCTTGCGCAGTCGTGGTGATTTTACAGTGCACTTACATCACACACGGTTAAGCCAGTACCTGCACCATTTGCTCGCGCTTACAGTCGTGGTGATTTTACAGCAAAAAAACCTAGTCTACAAGTTAGCAAAACAAGGATCCCAAGGTTTATATAATCATCATGTCAGGTCAATATAGAGATATTTATCTCTTTATCTCTATAATGACCATCTCATGGTAATTAAATGAATCTTGAGATATGCAACTTCCCACCAGGTCACCCATCCTTGGACTACTCCAGCCCGAGCAAGCTTAACTTCTGCGTTCTATTCGACTAGGCTAGCGGATGGGAAGTGGCACCTTGCTGATAGGAATTGCCTCTTTGCCTTTAAGGCATTTCATGTTGGACACCCTATGGGAGCTACTCCCTCCTATCATGCACATTTGTCTTTTAGAAAATCTGTGCAATGTTTACGTGGCTGGTGTGTCGCCGCCTAGCCTTCAATGACCACTGACACTGGTAGCGGGAAACCGATGGGAGAAGAGGCGGAAACCGATGAGAGGAGTGGCGGGAAATGGTAGCCTGTTTAGAAAACGTAGAAGAGAAGGAAGCGTGAGCTAGCACGACGCATGCACATAGTGCTTACCCATGTACTGCATGTGCTGTCGAAAGGGCTGAGGGTTGCCGTTTGATTTGGGAGCATCCAACGGTGCAAACGTATGATCCGTGGGGTTTGGGTTCTGGCCAATCAAAATGCATGACTCAGATCGAGCGCGCAGCAGGGGGAGGCGGGCATCGTCCACGGTTTGGTAGGCACGCGACTTTCATGAGTGAACCATGTGCTATTTGAAAACATTTCGTGAGAAGAATCACCCAAAAAACGTGAAACTTGGCATGGTGTCACGACATGGCACATATATGTCGAGGAATATTTTTTGTCCATTTTGGCGCAAGTTTTATTACAAGCCTCTTACAAACCGGAGCTTCTCTCAAAGAAAGCCTCGTGGTTCCTATAGGGAAACGTGTCCCCCTTGTAGGGAAACGATAATCACTTCCTCTTTTCGCCTTGTATTTTCTTCTACCGGCAACATGGAACGACAAGATATCCGTGCTAAAATTTAAACTTATTTAGGGTTCGTTGGGCCTTTTTATACACTAGTAGAGCTTCCTAGGCATTTAATGTCCATAATTCAAATCTGAACCTCAAATACATGCTCCAGTTCACCAAAATGGCTAGAAAAATTATACATGCATGTGTCCTTGGGTGCATGTTTAGGTCCCATGCGAGGAATGGGAACGAATTACAACCATACCGGCGTCCTGGCTCATCCTCAACCATTTGGAATCTCGGTTTTTAAATCCACATATATCCTAAACTCACCAGAAAGTCATCAAAGTAGGCATGGTGTCACGTCATCACACATATATGTCGTGGTAAAAACATTGTCCAATTTGGGCCAAGCTTTATTACAAACTTCTTACAAAGCGGAGCTTCTTTGAAAGAAGCCTCATGGTAAAAATAGGGAAACGTGTTCCCCTTGTTGTCGAAACATAATCACTGCCTCTTTTCGCCTTGTATTTTCTTCTACAGGAAACATTGAACGACAGGATATCCGTGCTGAAATTTAAACTTATTCAGGGTTCGTTTGGGATTTTTATACACTAGTTGAGTTTCCTAGGCATTTAATGTTCATAATTCAAATCTGAAGTTCAAATACATGCTCGAGTTCACCAAAATGGCTAGAAAAGTTATACATGTGTCCTTGGGTGCATGTTTAGGTCCCATGCGAGGAATGGGAACGAATTACAACCATACCGGTGTCCTGGCTCGTCCTCAAACATTTAGAATCTCGGTTTTTAAATCCCCGTAAATCCTAAACTCACCAGAAAGTCATGAAAGTTGGCATGGTGTCATGTCATGGCGCATATATGTCGTAGTAAAAACATTGTCCAATTTGGGCCAAGCTTTATTATAAACCTCTTACAAACTGGAGCTTCTCCCAAAGAAGCCTCATGGCTCTGATAGGGAAATGTGTTCCCCTTGTGGCGAAACATAATCACTGCCTCTTTTTGCCTTGTATTTTCTTCTACGGGCAACATGGAATGATAGGATATCCACTCTGAAATTTAAACTTATTCAGGGTTCATTTGGCCTTTTTATACATTAATTGAGTTTCCTAGGCATTTAATGTCAATAATTCAATTCTGGACCTCAAATACATGCTCCAGTTCACTAAAATGGCTAGAAAAATTATACATGCATGTGTCCTTGGGTGCGTGTTTAGGTCCCATGCCAGGAATGGGAACGAATTACAATCGTACCGGCGTCCTGGCTCGTCCTCAAGCATTTGGAATCTCGGTTTTTAAATCCTCGTAAATCCAAAACTCACCAGAAAGTCATGAAAGTAGGCATGGTGTCACGTCATGGCACATATATGTCATGGTAAAAACATTGTCCATTTTGGGCCAAGCATTGTTACAAACCTCTTAGAAACCGGAGCTTCTCTGAGAGAAGCCTCATGGTTCCGATAGGGAAATGTGTTCCCCTTGTTGTCAAAACATAATCATTGCCTCTTTTCGCCTTGTAGTTTCTTCTACGGGCAACATGGAACGACATGGTATCCATGCTGAAATTTAAACTTATTCAGGGTTCGCTTGGCCTTTTTTATACACTAATTGAGTTTCCTAGGCATTTAATGTCCATAATTAAAATCTGAACTACAAATACACGCTCGAGTTCACCGGGCTTTAGTGGAGAGAGAGAGGGGCGGCCAGGGCAGGCCACACGCCCCCTCCCCCTTGGGTCCGAATTGGACTAGGACTCGGATTCCCCTTTTGGGGGCGCGCCTAGGAGGGCCGGCCAACCTCCCCCTTGCTCCTTTATATACAGGGGCAGGGGGCACCCTAGAACACACAAGTTTCTCTCCCAACCATGTGCGGTTCCCCCCTCCACAGTTACACACCTCAATCATACCATCGTAGAGCTTATGCGAAGCCCTGCACCGGTAGCATCATCATCACCGCCGCCACGCCATCGTGCTGACGGAACTCACCCTCGTCCGCAACTGAATCAATAGTATGAGGGACGTCATCGAGCTGAACGTGTGCTGAATGTAGAGGTGTCGTACGTTCGATACTTGGATCGGTTGGATCGTGAAGACGTTCGACTACATCAACCGCGTTATTGAAACGCTTCCGGTTTTGGTCTACGAGCGTACATGGACACACTCTCCCCTCTTGTTGCTATGCATCACATAGATAGATCTTGCGTGATCATAGTTTTTTTTAAATTACTACGTTCCCCAACAGTGGCATCCGAGAAGGTCTATGCGTAGATGTTATATGCACGAGTAGAACACAAGTGAGTTGTGGGCGATAATAGTCATACTGCTTACCACCAACGTCTTACTTTAATTCGGTGGTATTGTTGGATGAAGTGGCCAAGACCGACATTACATGACCGCGTTTATGAGACTGGTTCTACCGACGTGCTTTTGCACAAAGGTGGCTGACGGGTGTCTGTTTCTCCAACTTTTGTTGAATCGAGTTTGACTACGACCGGTCCTTGTTGAAGGTTAAAACAACACACTTGATGAAAAACCATTGTGGTTTTCATGCGTAGGTAAGAACGGTTCTTGGTAGAAGCCTGTAGCAGCCACGTAAAACTTGCAACAACAAAGTAGAGGACGTCTAACTTGTTTTTGCAGGGCTTGATGTGATATGATATGGTCAAGACATGATGTGATATAAATTGTTGTATGAGATGATCATGTTTTGTAACAAACTTATCGGCAACTGGCACGAGCCATATGGTTTTTGCTTTATTGTATGCAATGCAATCGCCATGCAATTGTTTTACTTTATCACTAAGCGGTAGCGATAGTCGTAGTAACAATAGTTGGCGAGACGAAAGCTATGATGGAGATCAAGGTGTCACGCCGGTGATGATGGATATCATGATGATGCTTCGGTGATGGAGATCATGAGCACAAGATGATGTCGAATATCGGGTACCGGCAAAACCCTTAAGGTTCAAACACTGGGGTGCGCACGAAGATTTCCCACTACCGAATCTCGCCCTCAGCCTCGCCGCGATCCCTCAGCTTAACTACACGAAATCACAGCACAAGAGACACGAGGTTTATACTGGTTAAGGCACCATTGTGGTGTAATACCCTACTCCAGTGTGGTGGTGGTGGATTGCCTCTTGGGCTGATGATGAACAGTACAAGGGGAAGAACAACCTCCTGAGGCGAGGTGTTCTTGTGCTTGGTGGTGGTTCTGGTCCGAATGGATCTCCGTGGTCGATCCCTTTCAGGTCCCCCTCCTATGGTGGTGGTTAGTCCTATTTATGGAGGCCCTGGTCCTCTCCCCAAATATTGAGCGGGAAGGGATCCAACAACGGCCATTTTGAAAGGGGACAACTAGTTCAAGTTATCCCGACGAAAGGTGGTCTTCGCCTACCAAAGACTCTGGTGGTAACACTGTCTTGGGCTCCACAGTGACCTCCGTCTTGCCGTCCTGCTAGTCTTGGTCTTGTTGCACCGATATGGAAACCTTTGCCTGATGCCTTGGTACTCTGCACCTGCGCTTGCCCCCTTAGCACCAAAGGGGAAATGTGGACACTGCACGCTGGCACCCGCCTGGCCTTGGTCGTCATGGCTTGCATCATGGGAACCTCGCGAGGTGCCCCTTGCCTTGATCTCTCCGCCTCCCTCGAGAGCCTGCCTGATGAGGCCTCTCCTGAGGAGGTCTCGTGTCGTCCGCCCCATGAGGCTTGGCCCCTTGCGAGGGTCTTGAGTGTTTGGTTGATGAAGACGGGTCGCACTGGGCCGCCGGTGGAGCCACGCCGCGGGCCTCAAGCAGGCAAGTCTGGGGACCCCCGTTCCCAGAACGCTGACAGTAGCCCCCGGGGCCAAGGCGCGCTCAGACTTGGCTTAGCGGCGAAGCCACAGGGCAAGTGCGTAGCGCCCCAGGCCCCAACAACCTGTGATACCCAGGTTGACCTCACCTTCAGCCATGAGGATCACTCCGACGCCACGACGGGAGCAGGCGCGCTCCCAATGCTCTGCACCCCCACCATCTGCCACATGGCGATCACCAGGACCCTCATCGACGGCAGGGCTGGCCTCAACATGCTCTCCCCGGAGGCGTTCGGCCTGCTCCACATGCCGCCCAGCCGGCTCCGCCCCTCCAAGCCTTTCTCCGGGGTCGGCGGCGGCTCCACCAGGCCCCTGGGGCAGATCCGTCTCCCTGTTACCTTCGGGACACGCGACAACTACCGCACCGAGCTCGTCGACTTCGACATCGCCAAGATTGACCTGCTGTATAATGCTATTCTAGGATACTCGGCCTTGGCTCAGTTTATGGCTGCGACCCACCCCGCGTACAATGATACGTCCATTTTGCATCATGCTTTTATATCGATATTTATTGCATTATGGGCTGTTATTACACATTATGTCACAATACTTGTGGCTATTCTCTCTTATTTTACAAGGTTTATCATGAAGAGGGAGAATGCCGGCAGCTGGGATTCTGGCTGGAAAAGGAGCAAATATTGGAAACCTATTCTGCACAGCTCCAAAAGTCCTGAAACTCCACGAAAGTCATTTTTGGAATTAATACGAATTATTGAGCAAAGAAAGTACCAGAGAGGGCCCACACCCTGGCCACGAGGGTGGAGGGCGCGCCCCTCCTACTGGGCACGCCCCCTGTCTCGTGGGCCCCCTGGTGGCCGTCCGGTGCACATCTCCTACTATATGAAGGCTTTTACCTTGGAAAAATCATAAGCAAGCTTACGGGACGAAACTCCGCCACCACGAGGCGGAACCTTGGCGGAACCAATCTAGAGCTCTGGAGGAGCTGTTCTACCGGGGAAACTTTCCTCCGAGAGGGGGAAATCATCACCATCGTCATCACTAACGATCCTCTCATCAGGAGGGGGTCAATATCCATCAACATCTTCACCAGCACCATCTCCCCTCAAACCCTAGTTCATCTCTTGTTTCCAATCTTGTATCCAAAACCACAAATTGGTACTTGTGGGTTGCTAGTAGTGTTGATTACTCCTTGTAGTTGATGCTAATTGGTTTACTTGGTGGAAGATCATATGTTCAGATCCTTAATGCATATTAATACTCCTCTGATTATGAACACGAATATGCTTTGTGAGTAGTTACATTTGTTCTTGAGGACATGGGTGAAGTCTTGCTATTATTAGTCATGTGAATTTGGTATTTGTTCGATATTTTGATGAGATGTATGTTGTCTCTCCTCTAGTGGTGTTATGTGAACATCGACTACACGACACTTCACCATTATTTGGGCCTAGAGGAAGGCATTGGGGAGTAATAATTAAATGATGGGTTGCTAGAGTGACAGAAGCTTAAATCCTAGTTTATAAGTTGCTTCATAAGGGGCTGATTTGGATCCATTAGTTTCATGCTATGGTTAGGTTTACATTAATACTTCTTTTGTAGTTGCGGATGCTTGCAATAGGGGTTAATCATAAGTGGGATGTTTGTCCAAGATAGGGCAGTACCCAAGCACCGGTCCACCCACATATCAAATTATCAAAGTAACGAACGTGAATCATATGAGTGTGATGAAACTAGCTCGACGATAATTTCCATGTGTCCTCGGGAGCGCTTTTCTCATTATAAGAATTTTTCTAGGCTTGCCCTTTGCTACAAAAAGGATTGGGCCACCTTGCTGCACTTTATTTACTTTCATTGCTTGTTACCCGTTACAAATTATCTTATCACAAAACTATCTGTTACCTACAATTTCAGTGCTTGCAGGGATACCTTACTGAAAACCGCTTGTCATTTCCTCCTGCTCCTCGTTGGGTTCGACACTCTTATTTATCGAAAGGACTGCGATAAATCCCCTATACTTGTGGGTCATCAAGACTCTTTTCTGGCACCATTGCTGGGGAGTGAAGCGCCTTTGGTGAGTGGAACTTGGTAAGGAAACATTTATATAGTGTGCTGAAATTTTCTATCACTTGTTACTATGGAAACTAATCCTTTGAGGGGATTGTTCGGGGCATCTTCGCCCCGACCAGTAGAGAAAAGATTTGCTCCTCAACCTACTGAACCTACTGAAAATGTTTACTTTGAGATTCCTTCGGGTATGATAGAGAAGCTGCTAGCTAATCCCTTTGCACAAGATGGAACATTGCATCCCGATTTACACCTTATCTATGTGGATGAAGTTTGTGGATTATTTAAGCTTGCAGGTATTCCCGATGATGTTGTTAAAAGGAAGGTCTTTCCTTTATCTTTGAAGGGAGATGCATTGACATGGTATCAAGGTAGTCAGAATCCCGACTCGACTGCTAGAATCCTACGACTTCACTACCCTATGAAAGCATGTCGATCCAAGTCCCACTATGAATCCAGGTCAGGTAGAGTCCATGTTGAGTCTTGATCCAAATCATAGGATCCAGTACAAAATTGCAGAATCCCGACTATCCTATGGATTATGCCCGATTTTACTAAATTATCTAAGCCATTTGTTTAGTTATAGCAGAATACTATGCCATCATTCGGACCCTTTTTCACATGCTCATGGCCCATTATTCCCCTCCCAAGCCCAAACGCTCAATCGTTGACATCTTTATTTGGCTCTCAGAAACCCTAGATCAAAATGAGGACCAGGCTTGTCGACGGATGGAATTAGCGTAAGAAGGAGGATGCATCAAGATCAATCGGAGAAGGAGAGAAAGATCTGTCAAGGTTCAACACCGCGGATTAGCTATACAAGTGATCGACTATTCATGAACTCTTAAAAAACCTCCTAAGTAAATTTCATGCACGGAAGATTTAAAGGTTCTATATACTTCCCTCTCATATGTGTTCCATACATGCAAGCTAGATTGTAGGATAGCCATGAAAAGAAGTGGAATACAACTAGCATTGATGTGTACGTTTTTTCTCTATATTTATTACTAGAACTGTATAGAAACCATATAAATTTTCGGCGTGGATACAAAATATCTTATTTGAGAAAATCTAGTAGAATCCTCGATTCCACGACTCGATACTATGACTCGATTCTGTCTAAGGAAAATCGATCTGACTCCGAATCCCGACTCTGACTACCTTGCATGGTATAGGCTATGTGATGATATGGGATCTTGGAATTATAAACGATTGAAGTTGGAATTTCACCAGAAGTTCTATCCTATGCATCTTGTTCATCGTGATCGTAATTACATATATAATTTCTGGCCTCACGAAGGAGAAAGCATCGCTCAAGCTTGGGGGAGGCTTAAGTCAATGTTATATTCATGCCCCAATCATGAGCTTTCAAGAGATACGATTATTCAAAAAAAGTATGCTCGGCTTTCTCTCAATGATCGCACCATGCCCGATACTTCATATGCTGGTTCTTATATGTTGAAGACTACTGAATTCAAGTGGGATTTATTGGAAAGAATTAAATGCAACTCTAAAGATTGGGGTTCCGATGATGGTAAGGAGTCAGGTATGACACCTAAGTTTGATTGTGTTAAATCTTTTATGGATACCGATGCTTTTTGTGGATTTAGCGCTAAATATGAACTTGACTCTGAGATAGTAGCTTCTTTCTGTGAATCTTTTGCTACTCACATTGATCTCCCTAAGGAGAAGTGGTTTAAATATAATCCTCCCATTGAAGTAAAAGTAGTTGCACCTGTTATTGTTGAAGAAAATACTATCACTTATAATGATCCTATTGTTCCTACTACTTATGTTGAGAAACCACCTTTTCCTATCTAACATATAAAGCCTCAGGAAGTGCTAGGCACAACCGATGCCTCGAGAGCACGGTACCATGCGAGGCAAAAGACCACCGTACCACGCCCGCGCGTGGGGGCGCAGCGGACCACGCGAGCGAAAAATACACCGCACCGCGCGAGGGATGAAAACGGCATCGAACCCTAGCCAATCCACACCCCCACGCCCCTCGCTCCTTCCTCCCTCACCCGCCACTGCTCCCTCCCACCTCCTCCTCATCCTTCTTCTGCGCCCCGCCTCCGCCCTGCTGCTACTCCTCCACCGTCCCGCCTCTTCCTCCTCCCCGCCTTCCCATCGCTCGCGTGCAGGCCATCATGGCCACGCGCTTTGTAGGCAAACATGACCGGCCCGTCGCTGTTGGCTTGAGCTGCTGGGAAGAGGGAGGAGTCCGGAGACAGGGTGAAGGCGCAGGTCGTGCCTGGTGAGGCGGCGCCGCCGGCCATGGGACGCTGGACCTCGGGGAGCCCCATCCCAGGCCCGCGCCCAAATTCTTGGGCAGGGGAGAATAGATTGACGATGGCGCATCACATAAGGGAATGGGAGATCGAGGAGAAGGGAGACGAGGGTGGGTGGTGGCTTGCAGCATGGGGCGGGCACGTCCAACGAGGGTGGTGTTCTGTGGATCTGGTGCCCCCTCTCCTTTGGCGACCTCCTCCTCAAGTGTTTCAGTTGAAATGCGGTGAGGAGCAGTGCACAAGCAGCCAATGGATGGGATGGTGCTGCTACTGGGCAGGTATCATCTTTTGTGTTGTCTCTCCATCTCTCAACTTCCTTGCCTCTCCACCCTCGCTTAGCCTCATTGGGTGTGCCATTCGTTTCAGTGTAGGACATCCAGTGGTTGGAGTGGGGGCTCTGTTCTGCGAGCTGACTGCTCCGTCAGGAACAAGCAACCATCTGCAGCCTTGCAAGGGTCGACACTGCCATTGCCGCCTCATCTGTCCTTTCCAGATGCCATGGTCTCCTCTCCTCTACAGAGACCTCATCATCTGCTGCCGATGGCTGTGAGTTCACGGTTGCTCCGGAGCTCCAACGAGCCAAGGTCATCTCTGAACCGCATTTGTTTAAGGGAAAGATAGATACAAGAAGAAATTAGTCTATACGTGCCCTTATTTATTTTGTTTTTTACCACTCCTTGACCAACTCATGCTCACATATCAACTATTCCCCGGACTCCCTGTTTCTGGATTGCTAGACATGTTAGTTGGTTTTGTTCTTTCTTATCCTAGGATGGCATTTTTGTTTAAGGGGAATTAATTCTTTTCTTAATAGTACATCTTTCCCTTTTACCAATAATCTGATTTTTATATATCAATTTATGGATTTCTCCCAGTTGTGTGCAAATCCGACAAAGAAGAGAAAAGGAAGAATATTGAGGAAGAGTTTTGGTGAAGAAGAACAAGGTGAACTCTCTCTCTCTCTTCCCCCCCTCTCTCTCTCATGTACATCCATGGTTGTTTGCAATGCTTGTTTCTTCTTATGGTGCATCTATGATCTTCCTACCTTGTTTTCATTTCCAAATTACCACACACGCGAGCACCACCACAGTCTAGCCAGGTTTGGTTCAGAAGATTTCTTTGTTCCCTGTCTTGTCGATTGTTTTCTAAAGAAAGAAAAACAGGTTTTCCTCAACAAGGAAAATAAATAACTGAATGATACTACTGAAAGTACTGACTAGCTAGCTTCTATTCCTGTCCTAAAATTTGGTTCTGTGATCAACATAACTTGCATGGAAGAACAATGTCACTCCTCCATTATCTAAAACCACATGTGCGTGTGCATGCAGAGTAGCAATGGATTGTACAGAAAATAGCATACTAAATGTTCTTGATGAGATGATCATGGACCTCAGCAAATTTGACAATGCCATCGACACTCTTTGCGACGCTGTATAATATCTTACACACTCATATTCATTCGATATATGCGCTTGTATATGTTATACCCTTTTTTAGACGAAGTATATGATAGTGCTTACCAAACATAGCTGTTCTGTTACACTTTTGTCAGGGAATAGAAATGAAAAATTATAATTTAATTACTCTGGCATCTACAGTGGAAGGATCGGTTTTTATGGCATGGACTACAAAGGAGAGAAGTGGAACATGTGAACGTAGTACAACATTATTGTTAGTTCACGCAGTCAAGGTCTACTTAGGAAGACACAGTTCGACCGAACAACTGTTGTGTTTTCCCAGTTGTTTGCAAATCCGACGAGAAGGACCAAAGAAAGAATATTGAGGAATATTTAGGTAAATAAGAACAAGGTGAACCCTATGTGTCACGCCCAATATGCGACCCTATCCAAAAGGATCTCGAAGGTCCCACCAAGGATAGACCCACATATTGAAACGCTTTTGCAAGGTGGACATCATTACATCAACATTACATAATAGATGGGGATACATACATAAGGCATACGATGCCACACGAATACAACATCACAATACATAAGAGCATCATTCGACTACGGATGAAACACAAACAGAAACTCAAACGACATCCACCCTGCTAGCCCAGGCTGCCGACCTGGAACCTATCCCCTGATCGAAGAAGAAGCAGAAGAAGAACTCCAAGACAAGCAAAACATCGCTCTCCCGTCATGATCATCGCACAACCTGTACCTGCAACTGTTGTTGTAGTAATCTGTGAGCCACGAGGACTCAGCAATCCCATTACCATGGGTATCAAGACTAGCAAAGCTTAATGGGAAAGGAAGGGGTAAAGTGGTGAGGCTGCAGCAGCGACTAAGCATATATGGTGGCTAACATACGCAAATAAGAGCGAGAAGAGAACAAGCGGAATGGTCGTGAAGTTAGCAATGATCAAGAAGTGATCCTGAACTCCAACCTACGTCAAGCATAACCCAGAAACCGTGTTCACTTCCCGGACTCCACCGAAAAGAGACCATCACGGCTACACACACGGTTGATGCATTTTAATTCGGATCTGGTGTCAAGTTATCTACAACCGGACATTAACAAATTCCCATCTGCCTATAACCGCAGGCACGGCTTTCGAAAGATTATACCCTGCAGGGGTGTCCCAACTTAGCCCATGATAAGCTCTTGTGATCAACGAAGGATATACCTTCTCCTAGGAAGACCCGATCAGACTCGAAATACCGGTTTACAAGACATTTCGACAATGGTAAAACAAGACCAGCAAGACCACCCGATGCTCCGACAATCCTGATAGGAGCTGCACATATCTCGTTCTCAGGGCAACACCGGATGAGCAATCCGTACAACTAAAACCAGACCTCAAGTTTCCCTGAGGGGGCGCTGCAAAGGGCTCTAGTTCAGACCAACACTTAGACAAGCACTGGCCCGGGGGGGCTGTAATAAAGATGACCCTTGGGTTAATTACTCCCAAGGGAAATATAGGTGGTGGTGAGGCAAATGGTAAAGCCAATGTTGGGCTATGCTGGAGGAGTTTTATTCAAAGTGAACTGTCGAGGGGGTCCCATAAATCACCCGACCGCGTAAGGAACGCAAAATCCGGGAACATAACACCGATATGACGGAAACTAGGGCGGCAAGAGTGGAACAAAACACTAGGCAAAAGGCCGAGTCTTCCACCCTTTACCAAGTATATAGATGCATTAATAATATAAGAGATATTGTGATATCCCAACCAAAATCCTGTCCACCATGGAGCAATCTTCAACTTCACCTGCAACTAGCAACACTATAAGAGGGCTGAGAAAAGCAGTAACATAGCCAAACAACGATTTGCATAGGAAAGGTGTCAAAGGTTAGAGGTTCATGGCAATATGGGAGGCTCGATAAACAGGTGATAGGTAGCGCAGCAAAGTGAAAGAACGAAGCAACTAGCATAGCAATGATAGTAGTGAGATCTAGGGTAGCGGTCATCTTGCCTGAAATCCCGCAAGGAAGAAGAACGAGTCCATGAAGAAGATGAACGGATGAAGCCGAACCAAGCGTAGACGAACGAATCCTCACGATCGCAATGAAACGGGAACTATCGAGAAGAAGCACACAACATGGTAAACACACCACACATGAACATGACATGATGCACAAACAAGCATGATGCATGACAAAGCTACATGAAGCTACTTATGGCAAAAGATGATGCAAACAAGAGCAACACATCAAAGCAAGTTTAAATGAGGCTGGGAACAACATATAACAATTCCGGTAAGTCCTCATATGCAAATTTCGAAGTTGGTCCAGATCTGAATAAACCTTATGTTCAAGTTGTTAAACAGAAAGTTAAGATGCACCAAGATAATCTACACGAGATTCTAGTCAAGTTACATATAAAGTTCATTTAGTTCGGAGCTACGACCTAGAAGATATGAGCAAAACAAGATAAACATGGCATTGATGCAAAATGCACCCAAACATCAAGCAAACACCTCAAAACAAGGATGCAACATGATAATATGAAACTACATGCAATATCAAGCAAGTTTCATATAGGGCACACTCAAAACGGAGCAACGGTGCAACACACACACTCTATACAAGTTTAAAGGACAAGTTGTCCAAAACAACAACTAGGCATATTGCAAGCATCAAAACAACATGCTACAGGACCTCAACAAGTAAACAAAAGGCATGGGCATGATGTACAGGTAAAGCATTACAAAACATGAACACTGAGCTATCCCCAAAAATCACTAGAACATGCTGAAACACACATGGCAAGATTGCAAATAATAACAGTTCAGACTTTGCAGAAAATAACATCAGGTTGCAATGTTTAGAGCTATCAAACAACATGTTACAGGAACTTATAATGGCAAAAAAAGGCATGGCATGAATCTACTAATTGCATAGATCAAAAATCCCTTACTGACCATAAGTCAAAAGGATCAGAAAATATGATGGCACCCACGTAAACATGGCAAGTTATAATACAGATTCAAACATGGCAGAAACAGAATTATGAAGGCATATAGATGAGGTTGTACCACTCACCACAGAGCAAAATATAGCATGGCAAGGCAACAAACAGTAAGAAGACATGTTTGTGAAGCTAAGCATGGCAAGAGCAAGTCCATAGGGTCCATGTATCACTAGCAAAACACACGGCAACAACTTAACTTAATGTTAACAAGCTGACATCAACTCTATCAAGCAACTTTGGAGCAAGATATGAACAAGCTACAACAAGCTATAATTGCAACCAGGGGCATGGATGGATAGAGCATAACATGTAGAACAAAACATATTTAGTGAACATCTCTAGATTATGCATAGAATGATTAGTAGAAGCAGGTTTACATAGCATCACGAAATAACAGATTCAGCCTAGCAAAACAGCAACAACAAGTACCCTACTTAACAAGCTCGATTCACTCACCACAAGTCATCGCATGACAAGGTAAGAATAGCATCATCAAGAAGACATGTTTATGAAACAAACCAAGCCAAGAACAAGTTCATAGCACGCAAGGATCAACTACAACAACCTTGGCAAAATTGAATAACATGTAAACAATCTGCCAGGAAACATTTTGAAGCAAAAGTAGAGCACGAAAATGACATGCTAGACTACTCCATAATTGCAAACAGGGGCATGAATGGATAGACAATAACCATATGTTTAAAACACCCTTACTGAAGTATCTCAAAATATGCATGGATCTCTCTGTAGCATCAAGTTTACATGGCATCAAAATAACAGCAGAACAGGGACTAAAATCAGCAATATCACGAAGCCTAGTTTGCATGCTTGTGCTAGTCACCACATTGATCAAAAAAATACATGGTAAGCACCTCTATAAAGAAGACATAGCATAGATCAAAACACATGTAGACATCAACCTCATAGGATGCACACATCAATCATGGCAAAAATGACAAATGAGCATGTTCTGTTAACAGACAGCAGAAAACATTATGAAGCACTCTTGCAACGATGATTCAGGCATCAAGATGAGCTCAAATGAATATGATGCAATGGAATGAAATGATGTACTCGTTGAGACGAACAATTTGACATATTACACGCACAAAAGGGAGCTACGGATGCAGAGATACGATGCGATGAACATGACATGATAATAACAAAATATTCGGGACTTAGACGGATTTTTACCCTCCGAAAAGTCAACGGGACGACGCGGTGCGGGACAGAGGGATCCAGGGGGGGTTGGAGGCGCGTTTGGATGGGAGAGGTGGTGGATCTGATCCCGATCCACGGACCTCGCCGGAGTTGTTGACGGCGGCGGCCGACGAGGTAGAGGACTCCAGGGAGGCGCGGGATCCGGCCGGCGGGGACCTACCGCGGCCGGGATCTCACCGGCGGCGAGCGGCTGGGCTTGGGCGACGGAGGTTTGAGGGCGGCGCAGTGAGGAGCGGCCGGTGGCGTGCGGAGGCGGCGGCGCGGGGATCCGCGAGCTCCGGCGACGGGGAAAGGCGCCGGAGTCGGGGACGGGGCGGGGCAGTCTGGCGAGGGGCCGGCCGGTGGCGGAGGGCGAGGCGGCCGGCGGCGGGAGCGCGGCGGCGCGGCGAGGAGGCGCGCCGGGGCGGCGGGGTTCCGGACGGACGGGCGGCGGCTCGGGCGCCCCCGTGAGGCGGCGCAGCGACCCGGGCCGGGAGGGCCGCGGCTGGGCCTCGCGGGCCTGGCGCGGCCGGCGGCGATGTGGGGCGCGGCCCGCCACGTGGCGGCGCACGGTAGGATGGGCGGAGGCGGACGGACGCGTCCGGTCCGATCCGGACATGTCCGGCGGCGGAGGAGGGATTTCGTCTAGGGTTAGGGGGGAATTAGACCGCGAATTTCGGGGGAGGGGCTATTTATATAGGTAGAGGGAGCTAGGAGAGTCCAAATGAGGCACGGTTTTCGGCCACGCGATCGTGATCGAACGACCGAGAGTATGGATGGGAGTTAGATGGGTTTTGGGCCACTTTGGAAGGGTGTTGGGCTGCAAAGAGAAGGGGGGCTTTCGGGCTATGCGGTTAACCGTTGGAGTATCAAACGACCTCCAAATGGCACGAAACTTGACAAGCTGTCTACCGGTGCTATACCAAGGCCACTTGACAAGCCTCGGTCCATTCCAAGAACGTTTAACACCCACTCACAAAAAGAGAGAAGAGGGGGACGCCGGAGGACATAGGAGCGCCGGCTTGCAAAACGGACAACGGGGAAAATGCTCGGATGCATGAGACGAACACGTATGCAATGCAATGCATATGATGACATGATAAAATGAAACACGCAAGCAAATGACATGGCAACAACAACAAATAACTGTCAGACACCTGGCGCATCGGATCCGGGGCGTTACAACACTCCTCCACTAACAAGAGATCTCGTCCCGAGATCTTAGGACCGAGACGGAAGAGAAACGGATGAGGTGAAGCAAGAACTGAAGAGAAGAAGCAAAGAATCGAGAGCACTCGAGAATAAGAGAGGAACAACGAGAATGACGAGAATCAAAAGCTCACTGAATCAGATAGACTATGAAACAACTCCGGTTAGCATGAGATAAGAAACGAATAAGACTGAAAGAATTTAAGTAGCACTCTGACTGAACATGGATAGAATAGAACATGAACTTGAGAGGATGGAATGATACTTGATGAAGACATGACACAAAACCTCCGGAAAGAATTTAAAAGAGAATTGAATGAAAAGAATTTAGAAGGAAGGATTGAATGAAGTTGTTGAGAAAATCAACAACGAAAGAATAGGCTTGTTGTGGACTTATGGATAACATCTCAGAAATTATGAGGTGATAAACAACCACGAGCGGAAAAGATTAAATAACTGGGAAGAAGAAATGCAAAACTCCATTTCAAAAGAAAACGGAGGATTACTTACACTTCGAGACATGAGAAGAAAATATACTTGAACTCCACCGACAAAATCTTAATGAACTCTTGAGGAATGAATTAAATCATGAAGAACCACCATGAAGAACTCCGGTGACAAAAGGATGACGGGATAAAATTAAGGATGAAAGAATAATATTAAGGCTTGCGATGATTCCGATGGAGGTTCGACGAGATGGCCAAGGAAACTTTGAACTCCGGGAAAGAAAAGATGAAAGCACTTGAACTAGAATTTATTCATCACGAACAAACTCGGAAGGAAGGGATTAATCACTTGGATGAAATAAGAATAAGAATTATGTCATGCCTATCCTTCATCAATTAAATTGATGACCATGGATTTTGCATACTACTTATTCTTCTTGAAAAGGATTGAGAAGTGACATATCGATAACTTGAGAAAGTCTTCATGAACCACCGGTAGGACTGGAAACATCGAATGAATTAAAATGATAACCCAGTAAAAGAATCTGAAGGAACCACCGTAACAATTTGAAAATGACTGATGAAAGAGGCTGAATCGTCGGGAGAATTAGAAGAACAAATATGTTAGAAGGGATTAGATGCAAAAGAACACAGATATCATGAGCTGATTAAAGAACACTTGAACGAAGCTCCGGGATAAATAGAGAATGATAACTGGAATGATGGCCTCCGGTGAAAAGAAATGGGAAAACAACTTCTGACAAACTCCAGATGGTTAAAAAAAATTATCTGACAAACTGAAATGATTCGAGATGGTAACACGAGGCTAGAACCACGAATCTTCGAGAGAACAGACAAGACTGAGAGGGAAAACTCTTCTTCAATCTTGAACTGACGACGAGAAACACCACCAAAATTACTGAGATACTCCGGGAGAATGAAAAGCAGAGAGGTTAAACCCACAATGAAAAGAATTTGAAAATGATCTTGGAGAAGGCATGTGACTGATGGAATCCATTCTTACGTCACACTTTGAAAAGAATTGAGAATAGCTCCGGGAAAATTAGAAGAGTCAGGTAAGATCCTGGGAAAAGACCTGTGGGTTAGGGCCCACTCAAAAGATACACCGTTGGAAAGGGATGTTGAACAGATAGATGATGCACCGGAACAATTGAAATATTTGAATGAGGTGACAACCTCGAATTAATTCGAACACAGACGAATCTCCTGAGATGTCTTGAGCACTCCGAAAGGATTAACTGGCGAGAGGAGAACGAGCAGGGAAAATACTTTAGTTGAGGAAAAGAATATGATCAACCGAAAACTTGAATAGAGTCCACCGGAAAAAGAAAGGGATGAAGCATGATGAACAAGACGAGAATTCACCGGTTGGAATAATTGACGGAAGACTAAAGATACTCTGCACGAATGAAAATTGATGATCGAAAGAGACTCAGGCTCCGGGAAGAAAAGGGTGGGCGGGCGGGAAAACAAAAGCAACTTGGAAGGGGAAATCGACGACTAACTTGAAGAGAAACACCGGTTGAAATCATTGAGGAAAGAAAGCAAAGACTTCGCACGAGTAGGATGGATACTCGATTATGGACTCCGGCTCGAGAAGAAGAAGGGGAGGGCAGGTGGGAAAATAAGACAACTGAGGATTGAACTCAATGATGAAGAGGCTCGAGTCAACTTGACGAGAAAATGCACCGGATGAAAAAGAGCTGAGAACCAACGACCGAAAAACCAACTGCGTGATCCTAAAGAAAAATTTGAAGGGGAAGAGGAGTAATTCAAAACACCTACGTTAAGATTCCTCACCAGAACGACAAAGGGGCTGAGGAGTAAAAAGAATTCCTACTCTCCGATATAACTAGACTCTGAAAAGTTTTCTTCTGGACTCAACAACGGCCAAGCTACACGATCAATCAAGGGGGCTCCTAGGGTCAGTCGAGGCTCTGATACCAACTTGTCACGCCCAATATGTGACCCTATCCAAAAGGAACTCGAAGGTCCCACCAAGGATAGACCCGCATATTGAAACGCTTTTGCAAGGTGGATATCATTACATCAACATTACATAATAGATGGGGATACATACATAAGGCATACGATGCCACACGAATACAACATCATAATACATAAGAGCATCATCCGACTACGGATGAAACACAAACAGAAACTCAAACGACATCCACCCTGCTAGCCCAGGCTGCCGACCTGGAACCTATCCCCTAATCGAAGAAGAAGCAGAAGAAGAACTCCAAGACAAGCAAAACATCGCTCTCGCGTCATGATCATCGCACAACCTGTACCTGCAACTGTTGTTGTAGTAATCTGTGAGCCACGAGGACTCAGCAATCCCATTACCATGGGTATCAAGACTACCAAAGCTTAATGGGAAAGGAAGGGGTAAAGTGGTGAGGCTGCAGCAGCGACTAAGCATATATGGTGGCTAACATACGCAAATAAGAGCGAGAAGAGAACAAGCGGAACGGTCATGAAGCTAGCAATGATCAAGAAGTGATCCTGAACTCCTACCTACGTCAAGCATAACCCAGAAACCGTGTTCACTTCCCGGACTCCGCCGAAAGGAGACCATCACGGCTACACACACGGTTGATGCATTTTAATTTGGATCTGGTGTCAAGTTATCTACAACCAGACATTAACAAATTCCCATCTGCCTATAACCACAGGCACGGCTTTCGAAAGATTATACCCTGCAGGGGTGTCCCAACTTAGCCCATGATAAGCTCTCGCGATCAACGAAGGATATACCTTCTCTCAGGAAGACCCGATCAGACTCGGAATCCCGGTTTACAAGACATTTCGACAATGGTAAAACAAGACCAGCAAGACCGCCCGATGCACCGACAATCCCGATAGGAGCTGCACATATCTCGTTCTCAGGGCAACACCGGATGAGAAATCCGTACAACTAAAACCAGACCTCAAGTTTCCCTGAGGGGGCGCTGCAAAGGGCTCTAGTTCGGACCAACACTTAGACAAGCACTGGCCCGGGGGGGCTGTAATAAAGATGACCCTTGGGTTAATTACTCCCAAGGGAAATATAGGTGGTGGTGAGGCAAATGGTAAAACCAATGTTGGGCCTTGCTGGAGGAGTTTTATTCAAAGCGAACTGTCGAGGGGGTCCCATAAATCACCCGACCGCGTAAGGAACGCAAAATCCGGGAATATAACACCGGTATGACGGAAACTAGGGCGGCAAGAGTGGAACAAAACACTAGGCAAAAGGCCGAGTCTTCCACCCTTTACCAAGTATATAGATGCATTAATAATATAAGAGATATTGTGATATCCCAATCAAAATCCTGTCCACCATGGAGCAATCTTCAACTACACCTGCAACTAGCAATGCTATAAGAGGGCTGAGCAAAGCGGTAACATAGCCAAACAACGGTTTGCAAAGGCAAGGTGTCAAAGGTTATAGGTTCATGGCAATATGGGAGGCTTGATAAACAGGTGATAGGTAGCGCAGCAAAGTGATAGAACGAAGCAACTAGCATAGCAATGATAGTAGTGAGATCCAGGGTAACGGTCATCTTGCCAGAAATCCCGCAAGGAAGAAGAACGAGTCCATGAAGAGGATGAACGGATGCAGCTGAACCAAGCGTAGACGAACGAATCCTCACGATCGCAGCAATGAAACGGGAACTATCGAGAAGAAGCACACAACATGGTAAACACACCACACATGAACATGACATGATGCACAAACAAGCATGATGCATGACAAAGCTACATGAAGCTACTCATGGCAAAAGATGATGCAAACAAGAGCAACACATCAAAGCAAGTTTAAATGAGGCTGGGAACAACATATAACAATTCCGGTAAGTCCTCATATGCAAATTTCGAAGTTGGTCCAGATCTGAATAAACCTTATGTTCAAGTTGTTAAACATAAAGTTAAGATGCACCAAGATGATCTACACGAGATTCTAGTCAAGTTACATATAAAGTTCATTTAGTTCGGAGCTACGACCTAGAAGATATGAGCAAAACAAGATAAACATGGCATTGATGCAAAATGCACCCAAACATCAAGCAAACACCTCAAAACAAGGATGCAACATGATAATATGAAACTACATGCAATATCAAGCAAGTTTCATATAGGGCACACTCAAAACGGAGCAACGGTGCAACACACACACTCTATACAAGTTTAAAGGACAAGCTGTCCAAAACAACAACTAGGCATATTGCAAGCATCAAAACAACATGCTACAGGACCTCAACAAGTAAACAAAAGGCATGGGCATGATGTACAGGTAAAGCATTACAAAACATGAACACTGAGCTATCTCCAAAAATCACTAGAACATGCTCAAACACACATGGCAAGATTGCAAATAATAACAGTTCAGACTTTGCAGAAAATAACGTCAGGTTGCAATGTTTAGAGCTATCAAACAACATGTTACAGGAACTTATAGTGGAAAAAAAGGCATGGCATGAATCTACTAATTGCATAGATCAAAAATAGCTTACTGACCATAAGCCAAAAAGGATAAGAAAATATGATGGCACCCACGTAAACATGGCAAGTTATAATACAGATTCAAACATGGCAGAAACAGAATTATGAAGGCATATAGATGAGGTTGTACCACTCACCACAGAGCAAAATATAGCATGGCAAGGCAACAAACAGTAAGAAGACATGTTTGTGAAGCTAAGCATGGAAAGAGCAAGTCCATAGGGTGCATGTATCACTAGCAAAACACATGGCAACAACTGAACTTGATGTTAACAGGCTGACAGCGACATTATCAAGCAACTTTGGAGCAAGATATGAACAAGCTACAGCAAGCTATAATTGCAACCAGGGGCATGGATGGATAGAGCATAACATGTAGAACAAAACATATTTAGTGGACATCTCCAGATTATGCATAGAATGATTAGTAGAAGCAGGTTTACATAGCATCACGAAATAACAGATTCAGCCTAGCAAAACAGCAACAGCAAGTACCCTACTTAGCAAGCTCGATTCACTCACCACAAGTCATCGCATGACAAGATAAGCATAGCATCATCAAGAAGACATGTTTATGAAACAAACCAAGCCAAGAACAAGTTCATAGCACGCAAGGATCAACTACAACAACCTTGGCAAAATTGAATAACATGTAAACAATCTACCAGGAAACATTTTGAAGCAAAAGTAGAGCACGAAAATGACATACTAGACTACTCCATAATTGCAAACAGGGGCATGAATGGATATACAATAACCATATGTTCAAAACACCCTTAAGTATCTCAAAATATGCATGGATCTCTCTGTAGCATCAAGTTTACATGGCATCAAAATAACAGCAGAACAGGGACTAAAATCAGCAATATCACGAAGCCTAGTTTGCATGCTTGTGCTAGTCACCACATTGATCACAAAAATACATGGTAAGCACCTCTGTAAATAAGACATAGCATAGATCAAAACACATGTAGACATCAACCTCATAGGATGCACACATCAATCATGGCAAAAATGACAAATGAGCATGTTCTGTTAACAAACAGCAGAAAACATTATGAAGCACTCTTGCAACGATGATTCAGGCATCAAGATAAGCTCAAATGAATATGATGCAATGGAATGAAATGATGTACTGGTTGAGACGAACAATTTGACATATTACACGCACAAAACGGAGCTACGGATGCAGAGATATGATGCGATGAACATGGCATGATAATAACAAAATATTCGGGACTTGGACGGATTTTTACCCTCCGAAAAGTCAACGGGACGACGCGGTGCGGGACGGAGGGATCC
>NC_041385.1:649810860-649827758 GCF_002162155.2 Triticum dicoccoides
AGCGAGGAGAGGCCGGTGGCGCGCGGAGGCGGCGGCGCGGGGATCCGCGTGCTCCGGCGACGGGGAAAGGCGCCGGAGTCGGGGACGGGGCTGGGCAATCCGGCGAGGGGCCGGCCGGTGGCGAAGGGCGAGGCGGCCGGCGGCGGGAGCGCGGCGGCGCGGCGAGGAGGCGCGCCGGGGCGGCGGGGTTCCGGACGGACGGGCGGCGGCTCTGGCGCCCGCGGGAGGTGGCGCGGCGACCTGGGCCGGGAGGGCCGCGGCTGGGCCTCGCGGGCCTGGCGCGGCCGGCGGCGATGTGGGGCGCGGCCCGCCATGTGGCGGCGTGCGGTAGGACGGGCGGCGGCAGACGGACGCGTCCGGTCCGATCCGGACGTGTCCGGCGGTGGAGGAGGGATTTCGTCTAGGGTTAGGGGGGAATTAGACCGCAAATTTCGGGGGAGGGGCTATTTATATAGGTAGAGGGAGCTAGGAGAGTCCAAATGAGGCACGGTTTTCGGCCACTCGATCGTGATCGAACGACCGAGAGCATGGAGGGGAGTTAGATGGGTTTTGGGACACTTTGGAAGGGTGTTGGGCTGCAAAGAGAAGGGGGGCTTTCGGGCTACGCGGTTAACCGTTGGAGTATCAAACGACCTCCAAATGGCATGAAACTTGACAGGCGATCTACCGGTGCTATACCAAGGCCTCTTGACAAGCCTCGGTCCATTCCGAGAACATTTACCACCCACTCACGAAAAGAGAGAAGAGGGGGACGCCGGAGAACATAGGAGTGCCGGATTGCAAAACGGACAATGGGGAAAATGCTCGGATGCATGAGACGAACACGTATGCAATGCAATGCATATGATGACATGATAAAATGCAACACACAAGAAAATGACATGGAAACAACGACGAATAACTGGCAGACACCTGGCGCATCGGATCCGGGGCGTTACACTATGTCTCTCTTCCCCCTCTCTCTCTTGAACACCCATGGTTATTTGCAGTGCTTGTTTGGAATTCTTATGGTGCATCTATGATCTTCCTAGCTTGTTTTCTTTTTCGGGTTAAACTCCAATCAAGCATTGTGACATATTAATCATAATTTTATTATTTTTCCCTCGACTACTTTCTTTTCCCAAGATGAATTAATGTGTATGTTTTCCACCACAAGTTCGTTGCAATGCCTTATTTTGTATTTAGTTCAGTTCAACTCTGGAGAATAGCAGTTAGATTTTTACCCCTTGACAAGTTACATTGGTACTGTATACAGGTTTCTATATGATCTTAGTTCCTACAAACTGGAAGGCGAAGATAGATTAGTTTACCATTTTTTACCATCTTCAGTCACAACCATATTTTCTGTCATGAAAACACTCTTAACTCTGAATTTGCAGCTGTTCAGTGCATTTATGTTGCTTCCTGCAAGGTCAATGATATGGTGCCAGTTGGAATTCATATTCAAGCTAATACAATGACTAAATTTGGCGAGGTTGGCACCTTACTGCTACTCTGTTGATTCCTCTTTCTTATAATTATGTCGATATGTCATTTCTTGAGAATATATGCTTTTGTACCTAATCATGATATGCTGGAGGGTGACTGGTTTTGACAAGTGTGTGTGTCTTAGTCGCAGTAGGGTAAGGGCATCCATAATTTTGATCGTGGTACTGTAGTTTCCAACTAAACTGTCATTTGCCGATTCTATAGCAGTGATTTCATATGCCTTACTAAATATGCTCTTGTTTTCTGAAGCAGCGAGTGCCTGATCATGATCTGTGGGAGGGTAATGGTTATGATAATAATTGACTGTACCCAATGGAGGCTGCATTACATAATTAATCGGAGGGTAAGGGTGTCCATAGTTTTCATTGAACTACTGCAGTTTCCAACTGAATTTTCATTTGCAGATTCCGAAGAACGGAGTTCTAGGTTCTAACCATGTCGCTTCCATTTGTTGTATTCTGAGAATAAATCTTGTTCTATATCCCTGCATTGTTATCCACTGGATTCTAAAACAAAAACCAATGTTTGCACATCCAGACAAGGTAAACTTATGATGAGTGGACTTCATAATATAAATTGACATTCTATGTCAGTGTAAGTGAGTCTATACTCACCGAGGAACAATTTGATCTGATAACTATGAAATGTTCTTTGTTGGTTTTGGTTCTATAAGATCAAGATCTATAATTATATTCACTTTACATGTTAACATGTTGTAAATAAATTGTTATCTAATAGTCAGCAATCTGTGGGAGCTTTTCCTCATAGTAGGGTGTGTTGTTGATGTTTTCTTGATCTACCAGTGAACTTGTATCATGTGGCTAATATGTATATAGAACGAGACTTTATCTGCGTTCACCCTTTCTGTTCTATGTGTTCTTGGTGAATTTCTTACCTGGTGTGTGGCAGGAAATAGAAAGTTGAGTTTGATTTCTGTTGTGGCATTGCAATAGATGACCAACCTTTTATGTTATGTGCTTTAGCTTCTTTTCAAATTTTAGAGTGACAACCGTTTGACAAAGGGTGAAATTTTTGGTAGGGCCTAGGTGGAAAGTATTTGATTAGTTGTTTGAGAGACTGAACAATATTTTTAGTTCTGTTTTGTGCTAATGAACTACTTTTTAATCACTTTCTTATGAACGTATAAAATAAATTACATTGTAATGTATCATGTTGTATTACATGAAAAGGTGTTGAAAAGGACGCAATCCATCAAATATATGTAGTATGATATAAGATCCTTGCTTTATTGTATCCATATGTTGTAAGGAGATTATCTTGTCCATTCATTATTCTTATTATTGGTCCTTTTCACATTAATCATGAGTAGAATTGGGCCATTGCATTTGATGTTGATCTTATTTGCATATTAGTCCAAGAACAACAATTGCTCTTTGTTGTGACATTGCTGGAGAAATACAAATGTATATACCTGTTTCCCACTGTCCAGTCGAGGAGATCCCTGAGGCATTTTATTCTTGTGGGATTCCCACACATCTTACAGGATCATCAACAAGTGGCTGGGCCTCTACATTACTCAAAAAAGCTTCCGACAGTCTCCAATTCAAAAGAAAACAAATAAGAAAGGATGCATTGATTATTTTGGGTTGATCTTATTTGAATTTCTAGTGAAATTCAAACTTGAGACCTTACTCGAGTATTTAGTTCCAATGGAATTAAATGAATTTCCCCAAATGCCTCTTTGGGTATTAGTTGCATTTTTATTTGGATCCTTGTACATTCAAACAATTTCTGATTCAAAAGATAACAACAGGGAGAAGATAGAATGATTAAGCAACACCCAAATAGTGGTCGCAACAGATCTCTCTCTCATTCTCTTTCCGGTTTGGTTGACCATTCTTTCTGTTCTTAGGTCTTTGATCTGCTTTCTTCTTCAACGAAGCAAACCACGATCTCCTACACATTCTACCTTGCTCCCCGGGGCAACCTTCTCTGTTTCAGATCCACTCTTTTCGTTTTGGTTTTAACTATGCTTATGATTACCTATCTTGCCGAAATTCTCCTGGTGTGTGCCGACGGAAATTATATTTGCGCAATCAGATTAGAGTAGATAATTTTCTAACCTTGATTCCTTATCGAGTGTTTACTAAAATATATGTACAACTATTTCATTCCATGCTTACAATCCACAAAGTTAATTCTTGCGATTTACTTTTGCTACCAAAATTTGTTTGATTTCCTATACCCGTAGGTACCATTGTATACCTGAATCCATGTGATTTCATGTCTCTATGGTTATATTGATTATCTTACCTTTGCTAGCCATGTGTGCCCTCACCTTTGTTCATCAATTCGCGCAGGTATGGATCGGTGATGTCGATGCCCATAGAGCCATTACCTCATGCATGATGTGTGTTTTGTGTGTGATAGTTTGCCGGTTAGTGAGTGATAATATTCTAATGAATGTTTCATCAGTGTAGTAAGTGATCAGCAATAGATAGCTCTTACTTTTAGATTGAAGTGCAGATCTTGCTAATGAGTTAACTATTGACTCATTTATGTATTCTTATGCCCCAATGCTTCATTAAGTATTCTTATTTCTGCAACATTAAATTATTTCTTACCATCTTCTATTGTTTCCTCTGTTTTTATAGTTATTCAAAGAACACCACATGTCACATGAATTCTAGACTACTTGTCTATAGTTAACTGGTTAGAATTAGTTTCTTGAGGTTGCTTGGTTAGCACGTAATATTTCACACTCACTAATTGTATTATTTCACGGTTGGCAATTGTTAGAACCAGGTCTTGAGTTTGCTTGCTTAATTGTGTCCCTGTGTAATTGCTCACCAAGCTCGCCAATGTGAGTTTGTCCCACATAATGGAGTTTCTATGAATTTTTGTAGTCCAGAAATTCTTGGAAATTCTCTTGTTGCTGTTATAATGTGGGTGTGTTCGGCTTCCTTCTTCATTAAAGGTAAGTCCTTTCTTTCAGGTTGGCCAACATGATGTTGTTTCTGCTGCAAAATAATTCGTTATGCAATTATGGTTAGGTTGTCCTTTTTCCTTCATAACCGCGTTTAATGGGTAGCTGTTATGCTCACTTTCCTCAAAGCAAGGTTGTGTAGCCGTGCTATTTTGTGCTTTAAGAAGTAAGCCGACACCAAATCAGTAATCATGTGATTCTGCTTTGTTGGCCCAAAGTCACTATTTTTTTGTGTTATCTTTACTCTTTAGCCATTCCAAAACATCTGTCTTATTTTGCAGTATTGCAGACCATAGAATTACAAGTTGACCATATTTTTGAATGTGTGAACCTCACATAGATGTCGTGCGAATGCAGTTTGACAAGAGTCGTAAAACCAATGGATAATAAGGGACTATTTGATGGTGAACGAATTTATGCTCGTCGTGACTACCTCAAGTGTGTCAGAGTAAGAATTTGTCACAATTTAGTTTAAGAAGACTATATTATAGTTCTGCAATATTACATGCTTATTACATGAAGAGGACCCATTTGGCAACACTTAAATTATTTTATGGCGCCATTGTTTCTGATCTACAAAACAACAACTTTTACCGAGGCTTGTTATTTCTAATTCATTCTTTTTCCCTGCTTGCTTATTGTAACACAAGCCACCATGACTCTAATATCACTCATACACACCTGTTCGATATACTCCCTATGCCGTGCAACAAACCAAAAATAAGCCTTTGGAATTTATAGATGCTTACAAAATATGCAGCCCTATTGGTAAAAAAGGAAAAAAACAATTTTCAGATGCCCCTGTTTTCTCCATCGAGATTAGCCTTCATAAAAATCACATTCTTATTTTACTTTGCAAAACATTTTGTCGCCCTTCTGTCTACCATAGACAACCAATCATATAGCTCCTTGACTATGCTATACATTTTTTATGCCAACAGAAAAAAATGTGTACTACTAAATCTCTGTGCAACGCCTGCGCAAAAATAATTTCTTTTCATTAACAAACATGATAATGTGGTTCTGCCCCGCAAAAATAATAATAGTAATGTGGTTCTGGCTTTTGTAGCCGCAAAAAACGCTCTCCATCAACTAAACAAGTTTCTGTAAAATAGATCAGCTTGCTTAATACAGTGGCTTTCGAAAAAATTCACAACCCATCACCAGACCATAGAAATCTTCGCTTGGCCCTTTTTAGAAGGAGATCGCAGCTCCCATTAAACTCAGCCGCTCCAGATTCCTTATCCAGATCCACCGCCGGACCACCTCCCCCATCCGCATCGACAACGACTGACCTGGCATCGACCGACTGCTGGAGCCATGGCCAAGAAGCCGCTCTGAAGTAGCATCACTGTCCGTCGTCACGGTGTGCTACCAACATATTTGCTTGCGCACGCCTGGCTCAAGGACTCACCAACGAACAAGCCACCTCTTCCCTTCTGCATACGTGTTCCAACCGCCAGATTTACAAGGTAGGATCCAACAACTGCATTAGATTCGTATAGACTAGCCAAGATTTCTCTTACAAAATCGATAAAGAGGCAAATCAATTTATCTAATACTTATATAGTTATTTTTATGAGAGATAACCTAACACTTACAATGTTGTCTCAAAATTTCCAAATAGATCATGTACATCTTCCATCAAGCACTATTTTTAGATGCTATGCTGGAAGACACTGTAGCTCCAAAAATCTGTATGTTACGCCCAGCCTATAGGAGATGTTGTTATAGAGACTGTGATTGAGTTTTCTCGATCTCTGCAACGCTTGCCAGAGAGTACTGTCAAGAGATTTGTTTTTCAGACACATCTTGCTACTTTTTCCGGTTTATTAACATATGAAATCACCATAATTTTTGCCATGTCTCTGGTTCTTTATATGATGCTCACAAGCACTATCCCATCCTGATTATTTCCATACAGTTTATTGTTTCGCTCAAGATCGTCTTTGAGAACCGGCCAATCTTCAAGTCAATGAAGAGCACTCACGTGGCCAAGAGCCATGAGATCTTCATCCGCCAGACCTTGAAAATGAGGCGAGAGAGATCTTTGCCCTCTACTGGGTTCGATGGGATGCCGTCAATTTCACCCACTGGCATTGAGCGATATGCTTCCCCTCCCACATAAAGAAATCAGATTTTTGAGGGCTAGGATTATTTATTAAATATAATGACCGCCATTTACTACTAATGGCCTGTTAAGGCTGTGTGCATCACTGTTAATCATCACAACTAATACCACGATCTAATATATCAGCTTAATTATTCTATTACTTCTTTCCAGATGGCTGCTATTAAACAAGAGGAGGTAGACACATCCAATGATACCAGCGGTGGCCAAATTACTCATGGTAATTCTGAAAAATGTATTTATAATTGTTTATAAATTGCAAAGAATGTTTCTTCTTCTTCGTTGATGCATGCTATTTGAACAGTTTTTTGTATCACACTTACACATGCAAGTTGATCAAGTATGTAATAAAACAAACTTCTTTCAGGGTCCGATAGATCTTGTGTTTGCTATTCATTAATGCTGTAATTTATTTGTTGTTACATGTGCAAGCACTGCTTACTACTTCCAGCTTACCATATACGATGGATACCATTTTCTGTCTTTGACTAATACACACAAGCTAATTAGCCCCTCTGTTTGTTTATGTTATCCTCTATCTGCTGTTGCAACCTTTTACAATGATCTCCTTACCTATTCAACACAGACGAACCACTATGTCGGAAGCACAATAAGCGATACGAGTATATTCATCGCCCATGCAAAGCAAGCTCAATCCAAAAGTTCAAAGGCAAGAAAATCCATCTAAAGCCCGGAAAGTCCATTCTCCGTTGTAAGAACTACATTACTCTTCCCATTCCATCAGCTCTCGCAACAACTACTGAAAAGTATAATTTTGTGCAATTTAACGTAGGTGAGCCTTGCAAGCACTACTTAGATGAGTTTAGTCGCCACATTGTGTGGGGCAACACAGTTAGGCTCTATAACCATAATGTTTGTGCACTGCGAAAGATCATCCGCAGCACCACCATGCCTAATAACTACTATGTGTGCCACATGACAGAAACATTTGCAACACAAGGCAAAAGAATGGTAATCCTTCGAAATTATTCTGTTCTATTTCATATAATAGCATGGTATAAAATGATATAGTGACTAACCTTTACTACTGTTTTCAGTACTTTAATGTCCACTTTTCTACGGGTTCCCTTTCCCACACATGGATGCTGACCATGGTGAACTTCCAATCATATCTGGAGACGGAACAACCACTATCATGGCCCACTTTATCAAGGGAGTTGACAAAAGGGCCACCATCACTAAAGGCTGGGGCGACTTCTTCCGTCGGACCCACATGAATGAAGGGCAAGCATATGATTTCGGCTTCAAATGCACTTCCAAGGGATTGCACCTGATTGTCTACTCAATATAAGCAAGTTGCAGGAGCCCCTTTCTATATAACATAGTATTAGTATAAATGCCTACAAAGACATCTATGTTTATCCTCCTTTTCGATCTCATGTAATCCCCTAAGACAGTGTTGTGCATTTAGCTATCGATTATCCTCTACTTAGACTACTCTATCGCATGCTTTTGAAACAACCATGATAAAGGAAATATATGCTCCTTCAAGTTCATATCCAAAGGCCTCTACATGATTATTTATCCAATCTAAAAAGATCACAAGGGTCCTTTCCTTCATGACTTGGTGTATCATTTCCAATCTTATGTACTTACTGCATATAGTATATGAGCTATTCTTTTTGAAAAACAATATGTTAATGCACACTCTTACATCAATTAGCTTACATTCGGCCTTTGCACCATGGGCGCAACGGGTCATCTAGTTAGAATAAAGGATCATGCTAAAACTTCAACTGTGGTTTGTAAGAGTAATACTAGAACATATACACCTCCTGATCAAATTAAAGTTGAGCCTAGTATTGCTATGGTTAAAGATCTCTTAGCTAATAATATTGATGGGCATGTTATTTACTTCTGTGAGGAAGCTGCTAACATTGCTAAACCCGATGCTAAGATACATAGACCTGTTGTAGGCATGCCTGTTATTTCTGTTAAAATAGGAGATCATTGTTATCATGGCTTATGTGATATGGGTGCTAGTGCAAGTGCAATACCTTTTTCTTTATATGAAGAAATTATGCATGATATTGCACCCGCTGAGTTAGAAGATATTGATGTTACAATTAAGCTTGCTAATAGAGATACTATTTCACCATTTTGGATTGTTAGAGATGTTGAAGTCCTGTGTGGGAAAGTTAAATATCCTGCTGATTTTCTTGTTCTGGATTCCCCACAAGATAGCTTTTGTCTCATTATATTTGGTAGACCCTTCTTGAATACTGTTAACGCTAAGATCGATTGCAAAAAGGATGTTGTTACAATTGGCTTGGGGGATATGAAACATGATTTTAATTTTGCTAAATTTCATAGACAGCCCCATGATAAAGAATTGCCTAGTGAGGATGAAATTATTGTTCTTGCTTCTATTGTCGTGCCTCCTATTGATCCGTTAGAACAATATTTGCTAGACCATGAAAATGATATGTTTATGAATGAAAGAAGGGAAATAGATGAAGTATTCCTTCAACAGGGTCCTATTCTGAAACACAACTTGCCTGTTGAAATCCTAGGGGATCCCCCTCCACCCAAGGGTGATCCCGTGTTTGAGCTCAAACCTTTACCTGATAATCTTAAATATGCTTATCTTGATGAAAAGAAGATATATCATGTTATTATTAGTTCTAACCTTTCAGAGCAAGAAGAGGAAAGATTATTGAAAACTCTTAAGAAGCACCTTGCTGCTATTGGATATACTCTGGATGATCTTAAGGGCATAAGTCCCACTCTATGCCAACATAAAATTAAATTGGACGAAGGTTCCAAACCAGTTAGAGATCATCAACAACGGTTAAATCCTAAGATGAAAGAAGTGGTAAGAAAGGAGATACTAAAGCTCCTTGAGGCAGGTATAATTTATCCCGTTGCTGATAGTGATTGGGTAAGTCCTGTCCATTACGTCCCTAAGAAGGGAGGTATTACTGTTGTTCCTAATGATAAAGATGAATTGATTCTGCAAAGAATTATTACAGGTTATAGGATGGTAATTGATTTCCATAAATTAAATAAAGCTACTAAGAAAGATCATTACCCTTTACCTTTTATTGATCAAATGCTAGAAAGACTATCCAAACATACACATTTCTGCTTTCTAGATGGTTATTCTGGTTTCTCTCAAATACCTGTGTTAGCGGATGATCAATCAAAAACTACTTTTACTTGCCCTTTTGGTACTTTTGCTTATAGACGTATGCCTTTTTGTTTATGTAATGCACCTACTACCTTTCAAAGATGCATGATGGCTATATTCTCTGACTTTTGTGAAAAGATTTGTGAGGTATTCATGGATGACTTCTCCGTTTATGGATCCTCTTTTGATGATTGCTTGAGCAACCTTGATCGATTTTTGCAGAGATGTGAAGACACTAGTCTTGTCTTGAATTGGGAAAAGTGCCACTTTATGGTTAATGAAGGCATTGTCATGGGGCATAAAATTTCTGAAAAAGGTATTGAAGTTGATAAAGCTAATGTTGATGCTATTGAAAAGATGCCATGTCCCAAGGACATTAAAGGTATAAGAAGTTTCCTTGGTCATGCCGGTTTTTATAGGAGGTTCATTAAGGACTTTTCTAAAATCTCTAGGCCTCTAACTAATTTATTGCAAAAAGATATTCCTTTTGTCTTTGATGAAGATTGTGTAGAAGCATTTGAAATCCTTAAGAAAGCTTTGATCACTGCACCTATTGTTCAGCCAACTGATTGGAATTTACCCTTTGAAATTATGTGTGATGCTAGCGATTATGCTGTAGGTGCTGTCCTAGGGCAAAGAGTTGATAAGAAATTAAATGTTATCCAGTATGCTAGTAAAACTCTTGATACTACCCAGAGAAATTATGCTACTACTGAAAAAGAATTCTTAGCAGTTGTATTTGCATGTGATAAGTTCAGACCTTATATTGTTGATTCTAAAGTAACTATTCACACTGATCATGCTGCTATTAAATATCTTATGGAAAAGAAAGATGCTAATGCTAAACTTATTAGATGGGTCCTCTTGCTCCAAGAATTTAATTTGCATATTATTGATAGAAAGGGAGCTGAGAACCCCATTGCAGACAACTTGTCTAGGTTAGAGAATGTTCTTGATGACCCACTACCCATTGATTTTAGCTTCCCTTATGAACAATTAGCGGTCATTAATGCTTCTCGTACTGCTCCATGGTATGCTGATTATGCTAATTACATTGTTGCTAAATTTATACCACCTAGTTTCACATACCAGCAAAAGAAAAAGTTCTTTTATGATTTAAGACATTACTTCTGGGATGACCCACACCTTTATAAAGAAGGAGTAGATGGTGTTATCAGATGTTGTGTACCTGAGCATGAACAGGAACAGATCCTACGCAAGTGTCACTCCGAACCATATGGAGGACACCACGCTGGAGATAGAACTGGACATAAGGTATTGCAATCCAGTTTTTATTGGTCTACTCTCTTCAAAGATGCCCGTAAGTTTGTCTTGTCTTGTGATGAAAGTCAAAGAATTGGTAATATTAGTAGACGTCAAGAAATGCCTATGAATTATTCTCTTGTTATTGAACCATTTGATGTTTGGGGCTTTGATTATATGGGACCTTTTCCTGCCTCCAATGGATACACACATATTTTAGTTGCTGTTGATTACGTTACTAAGTGGGTAGAAGCTATTCCAACTTGTAGTGATGATCATAACTCCTCTATTAAGATGCTTAAAGAAGTTATTTTTCCGAGGTTTGGAGTCCCTAGATATCTCATGACTGATGGTGGTTCACATTTTATTCATGGTGCTTTCCGTAAAATGCTTGCTAAGTATGATGTTAATCATATAATTGCATCTCCTTATCACCCACAGTCTAGCGGTCAAGTAGAGTTGAGTAATAGAGAGCTCAAATTAATTTTGCAAAAGATTGCCAATAGATCTAGAAAGAATTGGTCCAAGAAACTTGATGATGCATTATGGGCCTATAGAACTGCATATAAAAATCCTATGGGTATGTCTCCGTATAAGATGGTTTATGGAAAAGCATGTCACTTACCTCTCGAACTTGAACATAAAGCATATTGGGCTATTAAAGAGCTCAACTATGACTTCAAACTCGCCGGTGAGAAGAGGTTATTTGACATTAGCTCATTTGATGAATGGAGAACCCAGACATATGAGAATGCCAAGCTGTTCAAAGAAAAAGTTAAAAGATGGCATGACAAAATGATACAAAAGCGTGAGTTTAAAGTAGGTGATTATGTGTTGCTATTCTTAAGATCTTTTGGAGGAAAACTTCTCTCTAAATGGGAATGTCCTTACATTATCGAGGAGGTCTATCATTCCGGTGCCATAAAAATCAACAACTTCGAAGGCACAAATCCAAAGGTGGTGAACGGTCAAAGAATCAAACACTATCTCAGGTAATCCTATAAATGTTGAAACTAATATTATTGAAATCACAACCCCGGAGGAATACATAAGGGACACTTTCCAAATGTTTCAGACTCCCAAAAGGAATAGGTATGTGGTACAGTAAGTAAACCGACTCCAAAACAATTCTAATGGGAATTTTTCTCCGTTATGGAATATTTAAGAATTTTGGAAAGCAAGAAGTAATCCGGGAAGGACACGAGGCCTCCACGAGGGTGGAGGGCGCGCCCCCTGCCTCGTGGGAACCTCGTGTGCCTCCCGGACTCCGTTTTCTTGCACAATACTTCTCTTGGTCGGTAATAGTTCATTATATAATCTCCCGAAGGGTTTGACCACCGTATCACGCAAAATCTTCTGTCTTTGTTTCGAGCTGTTTCTGTTACATATTTAGAGCAATATGTCTTCTCAAGAGTTAGTCGGGGAGAGTCGGGTGTCCCACCAGACGCCAGGTCCAGAAGCAAACAGCGATGCTTATCACTTTGGACCATCAACGGAGAATGAGATGGAGGCCGACTTGAAAAGGATAGATGCTATGGAGGAGGATCAAGAAGTTACCTCTCGTCTCCGAGCTGGATTCACAATAGGGGAACTACAGAGCTTAGCTATTCCAAAATTGGTCATCCCTTCTAACCTTAAATTTCTTTCTTATGAAAATATGGAAAAGAGTGTCACTTGTTCTCCAGAAGATATGCAGCATCCTTGGGTAAAAGGAGCTTTAGCCATCACGGCAAGCTCCGCAAGGAAAATATGGACCTCAAACAACAAGTCAATAAGCTCGAGGAGGAGAATCGTATCCTGAGGGGCATCATCGCCAAGAAGATCACAACACCAACTCTTAAGAAGAAGAAATAATCACATGGGTATGGGCACTCCCCTTGGCAACTGCCAAGCTTGGGGGAGGTGCCCCAGTATCGTATCACCGTCACACTCCTATCTTTACCATTTTACTTAGTTCGATCCTTTTAGTAATATCTTGATCTAGTAGATTGAAGTTTTGGTATGAATTAGTTTTGAGTTTTGCTTTGATCCTTCTATGTAATCGAGTCCATGAACTATATAATAAAGATTAGTGTTGAGTCAAGGGCTTTGCTATCTTGCTATGATCTTGAGAAAATAGAAATAATAAAAAGAATAAAAAAGTTCATGTTGATCTTATGGATAGTAATGACTTCACATATAAAGATTATGAGGCATAAAAGTTGTTGAGAGTTGACAAACATAGTTTTGGTCATTGTTGCAATTAATAGGAAGTAATAAAGAAAGGGAGGTTCTCACATATAAATATACTATCTTGGACATCTTTTATAATTGTGAGCACTCATTAAAGTATGATATGCTAAAGAGTTGATGTTGGACAAGGAAGACAACGTAATGGGTTATATTTTCTCACACCTCAGTTAAAGTATATGGATCGTCCAACATGTTGAGCTTGCCTTTCCTCCTCATGCTACCCAAATTCCTTGCACTAAGTAGAGATACTACTTGTGCTTCCAAATATCCTTAAACCCAGTTTTGCCATGAGAGTCCACCATACCTACCTATGGATTGAGTAAGATCCTTCAAGTAAGTTGTCATGTTGCAAGTAATAAAAAATGCTCTCTAAATATGTATGACTTATTAGTGCGGAGAAAATAAGCTTTATACGATCGTGTGATATGGAAGTAATAAAAGCGACAGACTACATAATAAAGGTTCATATCACAAGTGGCAATATGAAGTGACGTTCTTTTGCACTAAGATTTTGTGCATCTAACCCTAAAAGCACATGACAACCTCTGCTTCCCTCTGCGAAGGGCCTATCCTTTACTTTATGTCTTTTATTTTATGCAAGAGTCAAGGTGATTTTCACCTTTCCCTTTTTCATTTTATCCTTTGGCAAGCACCTCGTGTTGGAAAGATCCTGATATATATATATCCAATTGGATGTAAGTTAGCATGAACTATTATTGTTGACATCACCCAAAGGTGAATACGTTGGAAGGCAAAATTATAAGCCCCTATCTTTCTCAGTGTCCAATTAAAACTCCATAACCATAAGTATTGTGTGGGTGTTAGCAATTGTAGAAGACTATATGATAGTTGAGTATGTGGACTTGCTGAAAAGCTCTATTCTTGACTCTTTACAATGTTATGATAAATTGCAATTGCTTCAATGACTGAGATTATAGTTTGCTAGTTCTCAATGAAGTTTCAGAACCATACTTGACATTGTGAATAGAGTGTTACTTGAGCATAAGAAATCATATGACAAAATTTATATATGTTGCTGTTATAAGAATGATCATGATGCCCTCATGTCCCTATTTTATTTTTATCGACACCTCTATCTCTAAACATGTGGACATATTTTTTGATATCGACTTCAGCTTGAGGACAAGCAAGGTCTAAGCTTGGGGGAGTTGATACATCCATTTTGCATCATGCTTTTATATCAATTTTTATTGCATTACGGGCTGTTATTACACATTATGTCACAATACTTATGGCCATTCTCTCTTATTTTACAAGGTTTATCATGAAGAGGGAGAATGCTGGCAACTGGGATTCTAGCTGGAAAAGGAGCAAATATTGGAAACCTATTCTGCACAGCTCCAAAAGTCCTGAAACTCCATGAAAGTCATTTTTGGAATTAATAAGAATTATTGAGCAAAGAAAGTACCAGAGGGGGCCCACACCCTGGCCACGAGGGTGGAGAGCGCGCCCCCTACTAGGCGTGCCCCCCTGTCTCGTGGGCCCCCTGGTGGCCCTCCGGTGCCTATCTTCTGCTATATGAAGGATTTTACCCTAGAAAAAATCATAAGCAAGCTTACGGGACGAAACTCTGCCGCCACGAGGTAGAACCTTGGTGGAACCAATCTAGGGCTTTGGCGGAGCTGTTCTGCCGGGAAACTTCCCTCCGGGAGGGGGAAATCATCACCATCGTCATCACCAACGATCCTCTCATCGGGAGGGGGTCAATCTCCATCAACATCTTCACCAGCACCATCTCCTCTCAAACCCTAGTTCATCTCTTGTATCCAATCTTGTATCCAAAACCACAAATTGGTACCTGTGGGTTGCTAGTAGTGTTGATTACTCCTTGTAGTTGATGCTAATTGGTTTACTTGGTGGAAGATCATATGTTCAGATACTTAATGCATACTAATCCCCCTCTGATTATGAACATGAATATGCTTTGTGAGTAGTTACGTTTGTTCCTGAGGACATGGGTGAAGTCTTGCTATTAGTAGTCATGTGGATTTGGTATTCCTTCGATATTTTGATGAGATGTATGTTGTCTCTCCTCTAGTGGTGTTATGTGAACGTCGACTACATGACACTTCACCATTATTTGGGCCTAGAGGAAGGCATTGGGAAGTAATTAGTACATGATGGGTTGCTAGAGTGACAGAAGCTTAAACCCTAGTTTATAAGTTGCTTCGTAAGGGGCTGATTTGGATCCATTAGTTTAATGTTATGGTTAGATTTAACTTAATACTTCTTTTGTAGTTGCGGATGCTTGCTATAGGGGTTAATCATAAGTGGGATGCTTGTCCAAGAAAGGGCAGTACCCAAGCACCGGTCCACCCACATATCAAATTATCAAAGTAACGAACGTGAATCATATGAGCGTGATGAAACTAGCTCGATGATAATTCCCATGTGTACTCGGGAGCGCTTTCCTCATTATAAGAAATTGTCCAGGCTAGTCCTTTGCTACAAAAAGGATTGGGCCACCTTGCTGCACTTTATTTACTTTCATTGCTTGTTACCCGTTACAAATTATCTTATCACAAAACTATCTATTACCTACAATTTCAGTGCTTGCAGAGAATACCTTACTGAAAACCGCTTGTCATTTCCTTCTGCTCCTCGTTGGGTTCGACACTCTGACTTATCGAAAGGACTACGATAGATTCCCTAAACTTGTGGGTCATCATACAACCTCATGAAGATGCCTGGCAGTAACGGTGTCCTTATGGTGGCGGGGACACCAAAGGCGCGCCTCAAGCTCACATTCAGGACGGCCGCGTCCGTGCTGCCCAGCAAGGAGAAGGGTTAGGAGGCCCCAGAAGCAGCGCTGTCCAAGAAGAAGCAGTTGTTCTCTCAAGACCGAGCCGAGAAGAAGCAAGTGCCAGTCTGCGAGGATGGGATGGCCAGTGCCACCTTCACCATAGGGGCTGGCCTCCCTCAGGACAAAGAGGAAGCGTTGATTAACTTCCTTCGAGCCAACAAGTATGTATTCGCTTGGGAACCCAAGCACCTGGCTGGGGTCCCAAGGGGGATAATCGAGCATCACCTGATGGTGTGCCCAAATTGGCGGCCAGTAAAGCAGAAGGATCGCCGCCAATCCACCGAGAAACAGGCCTTCATCGTCCAGCAAACCCCTAAGCTACAGGCCGCAGGGGTCATCAGAGAGGTGCGGTACCCAGACACTACAAAAAAAGACACATCCATAACATTTTGGGCCGAACAAATTTTTTTCCTGTCATACTTATGACACTTCTATGACAATAATTGTGACAAAACCAGGTATCATCATAGATGTGGTGGGCTCCTACTTCTGTGACAAAAAATCATGACAGAAAATGGGATTTTCGTCCTAGGCGGGCCGGAGACACAGCTGCATGATATTCTTTGGACCGTCCATGACGGAAAAAACCGTGGTAGAAGCAAGGGCGAGGAAAATATCGGGGTGTTCCCGGTTACGGTGGGTGGTCGGGGCCGAGCGATGCATGGAGGTTTGCCCGTTTCTCTCGTACACGCATACGTGTGGGTGCGAGGCATTGGGCTCTAACTGAACCCGAGCGAGGTGTTCGCCTACTGAATCCGAGCGATTACACTGCAGGCTACGCGTTACTGAACCCGAGCGATCGATCGATGGCTGTTAATTGAACCCGATCGAGTGATTCCTTCTCTACTGCTGCTAACTGAAG
>NC_041385.1:649828235-649846432 GCF_002162155.2 Triticum dicoccoides
AACAGTGAGCATTGCTGGGGGGCTTTGGATGAACAGTTTCCGGTGGGGGTGGATGAACAGGACCCCGTGGTGTTGCCTCTGGATGAACAGGACCCCGATCGATCGAGCCGGTTGGGGCTGGATGAACAGGACCCCATGGAGGGCTGGATGAACAAGACGACCCCCTAGAGGCTAGATGAATAGTAGATGGTGGAGGGTTGGATGAACAGTAGCCTGTGGAGGGGTGGTTGAATAGGAGCCTTTGGAGAGGGCTGGTTGAACAGTAGCCGGTGGAGTAGCGCGTGGTGGAGGCTCGATGAACAGGATCCCGTGGATGAACAGTCGCAGGTGGAGGCTGGAGGAGGTCGACAGTGGATGAACAGTAGCCCGTGGAGGCTGGAGGAGGTCGATGGTGGAGATGAACAGTATCTCGTGGAGTCCCGTTTTGTGGTACGCCGCACCCCTCCCGATGAACAGGACCCATGTTTCGACCGTGGCGCTCCAACACAAGTCTGTTTCCTCCGTTTTGCGGTATGCCACACCCCTCCCGATCAACAGGACCCCGTTTCGACCATAGGAGGTCCAACACAAGTCCGTTTCCTCCGTTTTGCGGTACGACAGACCCCTCCCGGTGAACAGGATCCCGTTTCGAACGTGGCCGGTCGAACACAAAGCCATTTCCTCCATTCTACGGTACGCCAGACCTCGTTTCCATTGGCTATTCCGTCCAAGCCCTCCCGATGAACACGACGACGCATTCCGTTTCGACCCAGCTAGTTGGCTCCCCATGAAAACGACGATGACGCTATTTGTCCATTCTGACCCAGCCATGTACACGAGCCCTAGCCATACGTATGTGCGAGTAGGCGTTCGAGACCCTGCCCGTATGTACACATACGTGGCCGTATTTTTTTCTTGCACACTATGATAGGTGGGAACCCGATGAACGAGTTCACGCCCGAGGGTGGCCCAATCTTCACGTCGTAGGATCAAATCGGAAGGGATAACTAGCTACAAGCACCCGGGATAACTAGCTTTATATCTGCCAAGGTTGGATGCAACCCGTACGTTGGGGATGGCTGACCGAAGTTACAAGAACTCCAACCCGCTGTCCGAACAATCGCAGAACCACAAACCGGGACTAATCCACACAAAACGGCCGGAACTGTAGAGCACGAACTAGGGGGAACCAGAGGCTCCTTCTCACGAATCCGAATGAACTCACAAGAGCAAAGGTAGTAAGATCTCTCGGATCTCTAGCAGTCTTGCTGCATAAGCTTGTAGCTGAAATGGTTTGACAAAAGATTTCCTAGAGGATGGAGGAGATGGGGTTTTATAGCAGGGACAACCCCCCCCCCTTAGCTAGGTGTGAAAATGGTTTCAAAAGTAAACAGATTTGCATGGCTTTCTTGGGTGAATAAGCAGTCAACTTTGGGAGTTGTTGGAGAGCTCCTCGAAAATTCGCGAAGTCTTGACATCCTGGACACCTTCCACGAGAATGACTAGAACTTTTGACTCACAACTTAAAATGATGTGAGGTTTTTTGCATTGGAAAGATAATTTGATGTAGCTTCTGTTAATGTACCCCTATGGCCTGGTCTCTACATCACATGGGTATGCCACACCAGAACATCAGAGGTAAAAACTGACAGCATCAGCTTCACTTGAGACTTGTTTTCTCCAAACTTGTTCCTCCAAAGTGGTTGCTTCAAGAGCTCATTGGTTGTTGGATTGCTTCCATGTTATACCTAAGTTGAACCAACAATAATTGGGATGAAAGTGCAGCCATGTGTTCAAGATTGTGGTATGAACTTAAGTTAGCGTTCACCTAGCCATGTGTTTGCTTGATTCGGCTTAGTAATTCTTTTCAACTAAATTGTGCACTTTTCTGAAATGTCATGTATGATGTACCCATGTGCTCATCATCCTCCCTTCCTTGATGAAGAGTCGTCCTTGACTCACTTTGATCTGCAAAGGATAAATAGAAGGGAAGTAGGTAATATCCATGCAAAGAAATGATGCAATTCTCATTTGTAGCTTTCACCTTTGAATTGTGTTGCATTTGATCATGTACTTGTTTGTCACAACTTGGAGTCTGTACAGGGATGATTGGTCTTGTTTCAATGACCAATATGTCCTCATCATCCCCCCTTTCTTGAAAAGGAGTCGTCCTCGACTCTACTTGGTCATAACACAAAAGAACGCAGGGCAATACCAAATCATAATGCAAAGGTTTCATGATATAGAGTATTTTAGTTTTCAGCTTTTCTATCTTATGGACAATGCAAACATGATATTTTGTTCGACTTAGGAGTTCCTTCCAGCAAATATTTCCATGGAGCACAAATTTGTAACCCATCATCTTCATGTTCTTATCAGCCTCCCTCTCTAGGAGAAAAGTTGTCCTCAACTTTATTTGGTATGCAAAATTATAGCACGAGGACAATACAAAATAACTAGTAAAATAAAATGATGAATAATCATGTGCAACATTAAGTTTTATTGGATCTTCTATAGCCTCTTCAAGATTAGCAAAATCATATTGCTGGATGGATGATGTACGAAACAATTTTTCTCTAATCTTATCACGCCATTGCTTCAAAAACTCATACGTGCATACCTCTGGTTTCATAAAAATGGAAGATCCTTTTTGTTTTACCTCATTGAGTACCTGAATGCCTTTCCGAAAATCAATATTAACACATGCACCTTGTGTAGTGGTACTCCATGTCCTCCATATTTGTTCTTGGATCTCAATTTCCCATCGTTACAAGAGAGCTAATAGGTATGCATTTTGCACCTGCACATATTGCAAAGAAAGAGAATTTTGTGAAGTGTTAGTTATTGAATGTTCCTCTATCTTTTCATTTGGTGGAGTAATAAGTTCCCATGGTGGTGGATCACTCATCTCGCTATTCTCTTGTTGAAAAATCTCAACCTCACATTTAGTGGACTCACATAACGCACTTATCTTCTCCCTCTTATTGTGTGGTATATTGGGTTGTGGATCGCTTATCTCTCTAATGAGGTGTGGAATGATCTCAATCTCACATTTTGTGGACTCACACAACTCATTAATCTTCTCTCCCTCAATGTGTGGTATATCTAGGTGGAGATCTTTAATTCCTCTAATCTCGTGATGAACAACCTGATCGTCGCACTTTGTGGACTCACTCACCTCACTTTTCTCACTCGCAATATATGGAATTGTGGAAAGTGGACACTCTTCCTCATATTTGGTGGAGTCACTCAACTCATTTTTCATTTCACTCTCAAGTTGTGGGGTTTTTGAAAGTGGACACTCTTCCTCACTTTTGGTGGAGTCACTTAGCTTGCTTTTCTTATCACTCTTATGTTGTGGGATTTTGGATTGTGGACTCTCTTCCTCACATGTAATTTGTGGGACATGTTTCTTGGATGTTGGGACAGTAGTGGTGGTCAAGATGGCAACATTAGGAATGGGATTCTTATGTAAACATGAGCTATGAATCATCGGAGTCAGTTCATCAACCACGGTCATGCTTTGCGGTGGGTCATCGGTGTGCCAATGGGTGCCATAACTTTGTCGTCGGGCATGACATCCTTGTTGCAGTTTAGAAGCAACATTGTCACGCCCATGAGAAGAAACACCATGCCCTCGAGCATGTCCTCCTTGCTGCACTTCTTAAGGAGTAGTGACACGTCCACAAGCAGCAACGTCATACTCTTGAGCATGTCTTCTTTGTTGCACTTCATGAGCAACAGGGTATAGTCGATGTCGAACCCCATCACCACATGTTGGAGGACACTCGTGAAGCATCCTCTCCATGGCTCGGAGTATATTGTTCTCGAGTTGCTTCACATCAGCACGGGTGGCCAAACAATTTCCTTCTCCATGATTCTTTCGACGGACACTTGGTGTAGATCCTGCCATGTTAGTAGGGCTAAAGTGGAATAGGATAATTTTGTGGAATCACACAACCTCACCTCTTACTCACCAAAGTTCTTATGAGTTCACATCAGATTGTGCTTCTCCCGGATGTGTTAAAGCGATTGAAAGACAGGGATCAAAGAACTAGCTTCGGTTTTTGGTGGAGCTCGGTGGGGTAAACAAAAAGGAGCTTGTGCTGAAATCAAGTTGATGCAAACCAAGAAAAAATATATGGATGGATCTGCTGCACCTTTGCACCAAGATTGAAAAACACAACACACAAGCTTTTGAATTTTTTTCTATCAAGCTAAAACTTTTGGATCTTACACAAGACTTTGTTTTTCTCTCTTGACTTTTTTTACTCTTTTTTTTCTTTGATTTTTTTGCCACCTTTTTTTCTCTCTTTTTCCAAAGCACAACAACCAAATCTGAAAACAACTATGAAGATGAACTTGGTGCAGATCTAAAAGATGAAGAACATGCAAGGTATGCAACAATAAGATCTCAGCACCAACAAGGCTTGGATTTATTTTTGGTGGGGCTTTGGACTTCTAGGACAGAAAATATAGCATGGAAAACACTCGATCTAAAGGGATGATAGCAAGATAAACTTGAATAATAGATCCTACCATGTCAACGAAGGCTCTGATACCAGATGATAGGTGGGAACCCGATGAATGAGTTCATGCCCGAGGGTGGCCCGATCTTCACGTCGCAGGATCAAATCGGAAGGGATAAGTAGCTGCAAGCAGCCGGGATAACTAGCTTTATACCTGTCAAGGTTGGATGCAACCCATACGTTGGGGATGGCTGACCGAAGCTACAAGAACTTCAACCCGCTGTCCGAACAATCGCAGAACGACAAACTGGGACTAATCCACACAAAACGGCCGGAACCGTAGAGCACGAACTAGGGGGAACCAGAGGCTCCTTCTAGCGAATCTGAATGAACTCACAAGAGCAAAGGTAGTAAGATCTCTCGGATCTCTAGCAGTCTTGCTGCATAAGCTTGTAGCTGAAATGGTTTGACAAAAGATTTCCTAGAGGATGGAGGAGATGGGGTTTTATAGCAGGGACAACCCCCCTTAGCTAGGTGTGAAAATGGTTTCAAAAGTAAACAGGTTTGCATGGCTTTCTTGGGTGAATAAGCAGTCAACTTTGGGAGTTGTTGGAGAGCTCCTCGGAAATTCACGAAGTCTTGACAGCCTGGACACCTTCCACGAGAATGACTAGAACTTTTGACTCACAACTCCAAATGATGTGAGGTTTTTTGCATTGGAAAGAAAATTTGATGTAGCTTCTGTTAATGTACCCCTATGGCCTCGTCTTTACATCACATGGGTATGGCACACCAGAACATCAGAGGTAAAAACTGACAGCATCAGCTTCACTTGAGACTTGTTTTCTCCAAACTTGTTCCTCCAAAGTGGTTGCTTCAAGAGCTCATTTGTTGTTGGATTGCTCCCATGTTATACCTAAGTTGAACCAACAATAATGGGGATGAAAGTGCAGGCATGTGTTCAAGATTGTGGTATGAACTTAAGTTAGCGTTCACCTAGCCATGTGTTTGCTTGATTCGGCTTAGTAATTCTTTTCAACTAAATTGTGCACTTTTCTGAAATGGCATGTATGATGTACCCATGTGCTCATCACACTGGCCGCTGTACGTATGTGTACATGCTACGTGTGCGCCTCTACTACGACACGTGCGCGCCTCTACATCCACCAGTATGTACGTACACGTTCGCGATCAGAATTACAACGCTACGTATGCTTCGAACAGGTGGGTCCCGACTGTCTGGCACTTCCTTGCGTGCGAAGATGTAGCTGGTGGGTCCGAGCAGTCAGGGGGTGAATCGTTTTTTCTTTTTGCCCGGACGCACTTCCTTGCGTGCAAAGATGTAGCTAGTGGGTCCCAGCAGTCAGGGAGAAACGTTTTTTCGCGAAGTACGGTGGCCCATCCGGTGGGTCCCTGCTATCAGGTCGAGGAATAATTATTTTGCGCGTAATAAGGAGGCACTTCCTTGTGGCCGCCTTGGACCCAGCTGTCAGCCTGTCCACGTACATTACTCTTCCGATGGAAGTCGTTCCTTAACGACGTTGACAACGCCGCGCCGAGAGCACCATGGCGGTGGATGACGGTGAGGCCTAGGAAGGGGACGATGCGGAGCCGAGGAAGACGTGGCAATGGAAGCCCGCGCGGAGAGGAGTACGAGGGTTCACTAGTTCGGTTGCTGTGTGAGGCTGCCGTCGCCGCAGGGCTTGGCCAGCGGTGGGAAAAGTAGGGGGTGAGGCCTTCGCGGAAGCACAGCCGGCCACGGGAGGAAGGAGCATGCGGCACGACCGGCGCTGCCTTGGGTGGCTGGAGCAAGAAGACCAGAGGTTAAAGAAGCACTGCGACCGTTAAATGGACATCGTATGGTCACTTGAGCTAGAATCATTCATATTGACTAAGTTGACAAAGCCCATCGTACCCATCAACTTAGTAGGCCCACAAGTCAGCCTCCCACCAAGGTGGGTCCCAGCTAGCAGGGGGAGTATTCATTTTTTTGTGCATAATAAGGAGGCACTTCCGGTGGGTCCGAGCTAATAGCGGGGGAACATTTTTTCGCGAAATACGGTGGCCCGTCCGGTGGGTCCCAGCAGTCAGGGGGAAACGTTTTTTCGCGAAATACACTGGCCCGTCCGGTGGGTCCCTGCTGTCAGGTGGAGGAATCATTATTTTCCGTGTAATAAGAAGGCACTTCCTTGCGGCTGCCGTGGACCTAGCTGTCAGCCTCTCCATGTATAGTACTCTTCCGATGGAAGTCGGTCGTTGAATATATTGACCATGCCGCACCGAGAGCACCATGGCGGTGGACGACGACGAGGCCTAGGAAGGGGACGACGCGGAGCCGGGGAAGACAAGGCAGTGGATGCCCACGCGGAGAGGAGTACGAGCGTTCACTGGTTCGGCTGCCGTCGCCGCAGAATATATAATAGGGGGTGTGGGTGAGTGGAGGGATGACCTGGCCAGCGGTGGGAGTACTATGGGGGCAGTGAGGCCTCCGCGGCAGCACAACCGGCCACGGGAGGCAGGAGCAGGCGGCACGACCGGCGCTTCTTTGGGCGGCTGGAGCAAGAAGATCAGAGGTTGAAGAAGCACTACGGCCGTTGGATGGACATTGTACGGTCACTGGAGCTAGAATCATGGATATTGACTAAGTTGACAAAGCCCTCCATCCCCGTCAACTTAGTAGGCCCACTATACTAGGTCCCAGCTAGCAGGGGGAGTATTCATTTTTTCTGTGCGTAATAAGGAGGCACTTCCTTGCGTGTGAAGATATAGCTGGTGGGTATGAGCTGTCAGCGGCGGTATGTTTTTTTAGCGAAATATAGAGGCCCTTTCGGTGGGTCCCAGATGTCAGGTGGAGGAATCATTACTTTGCGCGTAATAAGGAGGCATTTCCTTGCCTGCGGTCGTTGACTCAGCTGTCAGCCTCTCCACGTACAGTCCACTTCAGATGCATATCGGTCATTGACCACATTGACCATGCCGCGCCGAGAGCACCAGGGCGGTGGACGATGGCGAGGCCTAGGAAGGGAACGACACGGAGCCAGGGAAGACTCGGCAGTTGTTTCCCATGCGGAGGGGAGTACGACAGTAGAGGGTTTACTGGTTCGTCTATCGTCGCCGGAGAATAACAGCAGGTGTGGGTAAGTAGAGGGATGGCTAGACCAACGATGGAAGTACAGTGGGGCGGTGAGTCCTATGCGGCAGCACAGCCGGCCGCGGGGAGGAGGGAGCAGGCAGTCCCGCTGACGCTTGTTTGAGCGTCTGGAGCAGGAAGAGCAGAGATTGAAGAAGCACGACGGCCATTGGATGGACATCCAACAGTCACTGCTTGTGCGTCAACCTTTTTTTAGGAAAGCCTCAAATCTGTGGAAAACAACATATAACCCATCTGCCATTATTTCTAATAATTTACAGCCCATTTGCTAATTCTTGAGGTTTTTTGGAGCCCATATTCTTTTTGTTAGCATTACAGCCCATACTGTGGCCACGGTTAAAAAATTATACGAAATTTTGCATATTTCGGTGCGGTCCAAACTGTTTTTAATCCTGAAATTTCGAGTCACATTCAAACTGATTTTAAAAATAAATGTATATCAATATAAAATCCAATAAATTTTCCACACATAAAAATCAATGCAATTAAAATCTCGAAATGAAAAAAAGAAATTTGAAACTAATTGTTGGTTTGATGTGTTTTAAAAATGTACAACCCATTTCTCATTACTGATAGGCCATTTTCTCGGCCAGCCGAATGAAGCTCTCCTCGTCTTGAAAGATTTGCAGCCCAAGAGGCCTGACAAAGCGACTTACTTGACAAATCACAAAAAAACTGGGCTAGCCATTTTTAGAAATAAAAAAAACTACTAGGCTGGTCTGTGGTAAACATTAAAGAAAAGGCTGTCTAGACTGGCCAGAGTGCCCCACACAGCCCAGTTGACACCGTGCTTCCGTCTCAAAAAAAAATTAGATAAATGCCACTCCAATTATGGCGATTCATAAAAATGCCACTGCAATTTCCAAACATTGAAAAATGCCACTGCAATTTTTGCAAACTTTGAATGACGCCACTGCAATTTTTGCAAACTTTGAAAAATGCCACTCCAGACTTAGAAAAATGCCACTGGAAATGGCATGAAATGGCAGTTTTCAAAGTTTGGAAATTGCAGTGGCATTTCTCGGAAACAGCAGATTTGGAGTGGCATTTATCAAATTAACCCAAAACAAAAATAACCAGGCGAGTTGCTGGGTCCATGGTGCCAGCCGCTCGTTGTGCAATTCTCTCGTTCATTGACTATGTTGACAATGGCATGGGACCCAGATGTCAGAAATCCACTAGGAGGAGCCATTTTTTATTGTCTTGAAATAAGGAGGCACTTGCTTGCGTACTTCCATGACCTTGGCGGGTCCCAGCTGTCATCCTCTCCATGTACAATCATCTCCTGATTGTGTACGTGTCAACTTGGTAGGCCCACAAGTCAGCCTCTAAACCCGTGGAAGACAAATACAACCCATTTAAAAAAATAACAGCCCATTCCATACGTTCAAATGGAAAGTTCAACATTCAGAGCAAAGTAACAGGTCTGATCCACATATAGAGTACTGAACTTCCACGTTGACAACCATCATTGCCAAGTTAACTATCTACTCCCACTAATACTCTAGTAGCGTACAAGTACTAACTTACTCTTAGCTAACTAGACGATGCTGGCCGCCATCTGCGGTACACGCTAAACATCGGCACCGGCGTCCTCCGCCTCGCCTCGGATTGCTAGAGGTGCGATAGGGCGCGTTGCTCGCGCGCGTTGGCCCTTTCCATGCCGGCATGGTCCACCGAAGCTTCGGCTTCTAAGTGGGAAACCCACTTGACGAGCTGGTAGTAAAAATCGGCATCGTGAACGCGTGCGTGCCTGACAGCCTCCAGGGCTATTTGTCGGGAGCCGGCCTCCACGTAATCGGCCCAGTTGCGGGCGCTCTACTCGCAACTCAGAGCGTCGGTGCGCTGCTGCTCCATGTCCCGCTGGTGGCACAAATTGACGATAAGCTGCTCCTCCACCAGGCGGTCGCGCTCTAACAACTCCTGCTCCTCCGCCAGGCAGCCGCGCTCCAACAAGTCCTCGGTCTCCGCATGGCCATCTAAAGACCGATAGAATGCCTCCTCCGTCCATCTGCCTTCCGGTGAAAAACCAAACATTGGTTCCGGCGATGACCGCCTCCGGCCTCGCCTATCGTGGACGGGCGGGGCATGGCGGACGTGGCGAGAGCGAGGATAAGTGGCGAGCGACGTCGGGCTGGTGGGGGCTTATGAGGATATGGCGAGTTGGGTCATGGTGCCACCGGAGAAGGCCAGGAAACAATACTTATATGCGGAAGGTAGCGCGACGGTCATCAGAATTCAATGCATAAGCAGGCATGGCTTAGCACGCCAGCTTGGCGTGGAAAACTAGAAACACTGACATTATGATTATGCCGTCCCGTCCCATCCGTGCTGGGACGCACGCCAGCATGACGGTCAAACGAGTGCACTCGAATCATCTCCCTCCTTGTCAATAATGATTCCACGGATTTAAAAGGCCCGCAACAATTAAAGCGCATATTTTTTCACATCAGTTAGCTGCCTTAATTACGGCCGGCTGCATGCAGGCACTCAGAATCGCTCGCATCCAGTACGTGGAGCAGCATGCAACTGGTCGCAGCCGAGGGCACGCATGCGGCCACTTAAATCGCTGGAATTAAATAGGCTCAAACTTCTACATGCAATTAATTTTTGCCATGCCTTGGTCTTTCTGCTTTGCTCATGGGACTAATAAACCCGAACAGAGGGAGTGCCTTGGTTGGTGAGATTTTTGAATTAAGCCCTGCAAACCGGAAAGTAGGTACTAGTACGTGCATGATCCGCAATTTATTCGTGTAGGATCGAGTAGGTGGTTTCTTGAATTGAGCCCTGCAAACCGGAAAGGAGGTAGTACATGCGTGATCCGCTATTTATCCGTGTAGGATCGAGTAGGTCGGATAGTGTACGTGTAGGATCGAGTAGGTCGGATGGTGTGCGTGTACGATCAGATTAGTTGATGAACGTTAGCTGGGAGATAAGGCATCTGTGAATTTTTTTGTTGGCAGTTTCTTCAGACTCGCATGTCATTTTATTTAGAGCAGCTTGTCAGCTTCTTCAAAGGTAGGCATTTTTATTCAAAAAACTGCCAATTCGGATCTTGCATCACAACTAAAACTGCCAGGAGCGCATTAGTAGGCTAGCTAGTGACCGATCAGTAACTTGTAAACATAGAGCGAACAGAAATAAGGAACTGTTAATGCATCTCAATGATTCATAGATCACATACAAATATGTAGCTCCAAAAGCAAAGATCAACCACTTTGGATCTTGCGTCGCACATAAAACCAACTAGTACGATTCCCATACATAAGATCAACATGTTAATGCATCTCAATGATTCACAGATCGTATACAAATATGTAGCTCCAAAAGCAAAGATCTAGAAAAAACATTTGTTCTTCCTACTAACATGGATGCTTCTCTTGGCCAACATTCTGTACAGACTGAAAGACAAATTTGTTTGTGAAGTCTACAATGCCTCTTGCAAACGTAAGTAGTTTCACCAACGGCTGGAACCATGAGAATGAACCACACATGATGGAGGAACATCCAGTGCAATATGATTTGGTCTTCTCTCGATCACACGGTGAGACTATTTTTGGAATACAAACTTTAACTTAGGCAAAATGACGCCCATTGTATAATCAGACCAAAGCAATGAAGCACCTAGTGTTGGCCAATAAATAGTACATTACTACTTTTGTGCAGTCCATGAAGTGACTATCCAATCTTTCTGTGTCTATTTTCAAATGGCACTGCATGCAGTGACTATACTATTCTCTTGTGCAGTTCAACCAAAATTGCGGTCACTTTGTTTGTTTGCCAAATAGCAATGGGCAGACATCCCTCTCTACACAAATATCATGCAACTAGTAAACATATACCCCACCTTATATTTTCGGTTTAAACATGTCTCTTCCACTTAGCATCTGTCATGTTTTGCACTGGACAATTTGATACAGTCATGTTTTGCCCTGGACAATTTCATACTGAACTGATTTGCTGGTTCGGAGCAGAAATATAGCACCTATTCTTCACCAGACCAAGGATATACATGTTCGCAGTGATGGGAGAGGTGAAATCAATACAACCGAAATTGAGCATCCAATCATTGAATCCTGTCTTGCACCTCCAATGTAGGTCCACCCTGCCAATAAATTCACATGCAAACCACTAGTATTACTATCTAATGACAGTACAAAAAGAGTAGCAAGATAGTAGCAAACCATGTACCTTCGTAATGAACAGCTCATAGTGCCACCAATTGGATATAAAGGTTTGGAAGAAAACATGCTCCAAATGTTGAACCAGTTGGACTTTTTGTGCAGCTCCACTAAAATCGAGCATCCCTATTTGCATAGATACTGAAAGTGTGATTACTGTAAAATGACACTAGTTGAAGCATAGACTCACAAATATAAGCATTCCAATTTCTTAATGGGAAAAGGTAGCAAGACTATTTCTAACCACCTGTTTGAAGGAATAAATAAGGCAACAACGGCTGATGTCAGAAGGGCATATATAGTTCTTTCTGCAAGAATGATTGACTCCTGACCTTTCCTCTTCTTTTAAGCATATTTTGTGCAGTTCAACTAAAATAAAATGCCATCACCGCCTTGACAATCTAGTGACACTGTACAAAAGGAAATGACATAACATTACATCATGATGTCAGGTATGTAGTCGACATGCATTAGAGACAAACATACAGACCTCCTCTGATAGCATAATGAACATTAATTTTAACAAAGGTGTGACTAGCTTTACCGGGATAATTTGAGTGAACTCTACACCCTCTGTTCCTTAATATAAGATGTTTTCACGGTTCAATTTAAAGTAACCAAACGTCTAGTATTTAGAAAAACAGGTAGTAGTTTTCTTGAGCACATATCTGGAAAAGCTTGCCACGCTTTATTTATGTCCATACGCTAATACAACACCATTCGAATACTACAAATATACACTAATCCAGTGGCTAGTGCAACAATAGAGTAGTTATTTTATTACAGGGTACAATACAATGGTTTTACTGAACATATTTCAATAAACTCTAGCACTGGAAGATTTCTATAAGAATTAACAATACAAAATGTAAAGGTAACAAGTTTCAGCATTGGTATACTAGCTGTGCATGAGCATTAAACCAAATACAAAAGTCTGAAGGAAACTAGCATTATTAACTAATGAAAGTATAAAAAATTTGCAAACCATGTACCTCCAAGGTAAATATCATTTCGAACTCGTGGGGACCCTAAAAATTGTTGTCCCAATCTTGATAATCGATCAAACATAAAAACTTGATCGAACGAATCAAGAGAACAGCCGGAGGAGGAGGTGCCCACTCTTGACCTTCCTCTTGTCTTCATAATTTTTTGTGCAGTTTAACCAAAATAAAATGACATCAGCGCCTTGGCATTTTGGTGACACTGTACAAAAAATTAACTTATCTCATGAAAGTGAGGTATGTAATCTATAAGCATTAACAGTGCAAAAATCTGAAGGTAGTAACAAGTTTCATTGTTGGTATACTAGCTGTGCAACAGCTTTACAATGCCTTAGCTGAAAAATCTTTAATACATCCACAATCAACAGCTAACCCTGAAATAATCCAGTGACATTAAATGGCATTGTTATCAGTGACATTAGACTGAGTGCGGCATTAGCTAAATGTGGCATCACTTTAGCAGTAGCATTGCTTGACTTGACTGCTAGCGTTATACTAACAGCAAAAAAGTGGCAATAAGAGCATGGGAGGCCCATTCGGACAGTGGGCGCACCAGTACGATGTACGTCCATGGACGCATAGAGTGGTGAGGGAGGTATGGTTGCCCAGAGAAACAAATATCCAGGTAGCATATGTGGATTACGTCCCATTTTTGTTCTCTTTAGCCACCTTTTTCCTATGTGAGGACAACAAAACGATCAACCTGGTCATTCTCTATTGCGTTGTCATGCCTTTCTACCCTTCTTCAACCAAGAGACACGAGACTTGTTCCTTAGCTACTGATTTTCCCCTTTTCAACCTAGATGCGGGTTCGATGCCTACTCTCTTGGACAGTACAGTCTCCCTTCCTTTCCTTATTCAACCCATACATGGATTAGTCTGCATGAAGTAGGGTTTCCTTTAAGAGTACAAATTAAGATTTTCGTCTGGGTGACCAGAAGAGCAGGGGATAACAAATTGGGAAGATGGTGGAGTGGAAAAAGATCCACATGCAGCAACGTGGCAGATGGAGCAATAGAACAAGTGTATGGTTCGAAAAGAGGTAGCATACCTGAGGGTCGGTGGGAAGTGGTTTCGCTCATGGTCGTTGTCCTCCACACACACTACGGAAACAAGCTTGGGGAAGGAGGCCATCCCGCGCGGGTGCTAGGTCTGAGAGGACGGCCTTGTCATCAGTGCGTGACCTTGCTCGCCGACGACAAGTGCGTCAACGATGCACGCCCTTTTCTTCCCCGGCGGATCTGTGACAACTGGTGAGGAGGGAGAGAGAGGCCGTCTTTTTTCGATCTGGAGAGAGGGTGATCGTGTGAGAAGCAAGTGGGCAACCCTTAGCAAGAAAGCGCTGAAGCTCCAACCTATATATCTTTTTATAATACTAGTAATAGAGGTGGAGTAGTGGTAGAGTAGTTTATATTTTCTCTGCATACAGTACCAGTTAGTCGTGCTTCAAAACTGAACGGCACGCCATTAAAAAAATAAAGGCCGATAACTAATGCGGCACCTCAGGCCAATGCGGCCAGATCGCATTTTGCACGAGAAATTAAACACCATGTTTCATTGACATGTGGTCCCGTTCCAACATGTCAGTGAGATAACGGCCGGGGCGCCTCTTCGTGTACCGTGGCAAACTGGCAATCGTCCACTGACTCTTCGCCTTTCCCTCTCAATTTGGAACTGTTGTCGCACGCTCTTCCTCCCTCCTCCATTTGCCTTCACCCTTCCTTATGCCATTGTTCGATTGTCTTATCCATGGAGGGAACAGACCGGAAATGACCCCACTATTCTTGCCCCGATCTGAAAGATTACGTGGTGGAGGAACTCATTGATCGGCGCAATGTCATCACCTTGGCTAGCATGGCAGGTTCATTCAAGACCATTCTCGACTCAACTAATAACATCATTACAAGAACCCAAGGGTCCATGAGCGGTTTGATCTCCCCAATCTTCTTTGCTATAAGCCTGTTCACATGGGCGCGGACGACGGAGACCTCGCCTTGTGCAAGTTAATGCCGCTTGATAATGATATGTGCGATGTCAAGATGCCATCGCTTAAGGGTAAGGCCTGGGCTGGCGCAAATGGAGATTGGGTTGTTTATATTGGGTACAATTGCGAGTGGGAACTTGTGAATGTGTACACTCGTCAGTGGATTCCACTTCCAAAAATCTCAGAGTGCCCTGAGGTTGAGCACACGGATGATCTACGTATGTTCAAATACGATCATGGTGGTTGTCATCTATGGAAGATAGCAATTTGTCGAATTCCCAACCGCTCTTGGAATTACAAGAACTATGAAGTTGTTGCTATCTTCAACAAGCTTGTTGCCGTCGTTACTGATTCCGCGGTTCGTCCATGGATATTGCTCAAAAATCAATTTCTGTACACGGATGATGAGTACTATGATTTAATTGAATATGAGGATCTTGTGTTTGCTTCCACCACTCGTGGCACTGTTTTTGCATGGGATCCTCGTAGTTTGGGTACGTTTGTCTTCCACCGTAATTATAATTGTTTCATCCACATGCCTGCGGGTTAGCAAGTTTCCCTTTACTAATTAATCTTCTTCTTGTGTTTCCAAGGTCCTGTGAACATTCCACCACCTATACTTGAAAAAATATATAACCAAGGGGGAGATGACGATCACTACAAAAAAATACACTTCTGTGATGATATGTGTTTGTCACAGTAGGTCGCATTTTCTGTCATGCATGTACATCCATGACGATTTTATGAAAGAATCAAGATAGTCATACCTGTGCTGCCGTAGAAGTGTTCCATGACATTACCAAAATTATCATCATGGAAGTGTCCACTTCCATGACGATAAATCGCGCGTCACAGAAGTGCTTTCATCAAGGGTGACCGACACATGGCATCCACCGTAATGGAACGCCGTTAAGCTATCGGGTCGGGTTCTGGATCCGATAACCCGTTAACAGCCCGGACCAATGGGAAATTTCCATGTGTAAAATTCTTATTGGCCGGACAAAACACGTGTCAGCTTGTTAGTGGGTCAGATAGGTGCCTATGATATGTCGACACGTGCCACGGCCCACCACTAGCCCATTTAGCTTATAAAGCTGGACCGTTTGACTTGGTCAAAAGTCATGAAAAGCTTGTTAACGGTCTCTTTGCAAATAGCCCATTTTACGACCCGGTAACTCACGGCCTGTTAGGCCCTAATGGATATCGTCCCAACAACGTCATGTGGGCCATCGAATATAACACCAGCCCATTTCAGTTTCGGCCCATGTATGGCCCATGATGTCTTTCGGCCCACATGGCCTTCGTATATTTAGGCCCTTTAGAGGCCCACGGTGACTCTAGCCCATAATGAACAGTAATTTTCTTTGTACCCATTAACGGCCCGTGATTCACATGGGCCGTTTCCAGCCCGTGTTAGCTTTCGGCCTATTGACGGCCCATACGTTCTTGGGCTCCTTTCCGGCCCTTGATTACTTCCGGCCCGTTACTGGCCTGTTAACCCGTTGCGTCGTTCCAGCCCGTGTTAGCTTTCAGCCTATTGACGGCCCATACGTTCTTGGGCTCCTTTCCAGACCTCGATTATTTCCGGCCCGTTACTGGCCTGTTCCCCTAATTGGCCAAATTCGGCCCATGGCAAGAGTCGGCCTATTTCTAGCCTGTTAACCCGTTGCGCCATTTCCAGCCCGTCCTATATTCTGGCCCATTAACGACCCGTTATGCCTATGACAGAATTAAGCCTTTGATGTCCTCCGGCCTGTTAACGACCCATTACCGTGCTGGGCCGATACCAATTACGCCCGTTTACAGCCCATGTAGACCCATTTATCCGATGACCCGAGGCCCACCGACTCTACGGCCCTGATGGAGGCCCATTTATCGAGGGGTTGTAGCAGCCACTAACAAACCAGGGAAAAAGTAGACTAGGAAATAAATAAGGCTGAAACTAACGCTAGGCTATTAAGGCGATTGCACAGATTACATCCACTCGGCATCAAAGATCGCCACCAGTGCAAATATAGGGAACACCCTACACTATACAAAAATGGTTTGCTGTTTTCTTCAGCCGGTGGCTGCACGTTAAGAACAAATTTTGTATCGCACCAAAACAGATTACAACTATATAACAAAAGGAAGGTTGGCATAAAACTTAACAGTCTAGCAGATAAATGCACCACCAGAAGTTCAGAAGCTCAGTTCATTTGACCTAACTATTATGTTTTCATGCTGTATTGTCCCATGGAGCACCATAACCCTCGCCTTCATTTCTCCTAGGCTCCTGAACAACATAGCAAATGTCTGATAGTCTGGTTTCAAAACCATGCATATCTTGACGACATCGAACAATGTCTCTCCTTGTTTCACAAAGGGTCTCTGTTAGGGAATGGACTTGTGTGTGGAGCGCTGATACAACATTGCTTTGAGCTTGCGTATCTTGATCATGAGGCAGTTTGGATGAGATTGCCTTAACAACCAACCCAGTATTACACAGGAACATGCTTTTGGCACTGTTAGTGGACAGGTACTGACCCACTGCAGAAAGACCTGACATTGCGATTATAGTTGCCTCACCACCTTCGGAAGGTGGTGGTTCCACCATTTTTTCCATAGCTCGATGAAAAGTTGAGTTTTTACATTAGTAGTACCAGAATAGAAGATATTAAGAAGGCGGCAAAACCAAACAAAATAGCTTTGGGCTATATACAGAACTTATTCTGGTGAACCCATGTAAAATATTAGTTATATTTTATTGCAAAGTACATAATAAAACCAGGTTCCAAACATATGACCATGTACCATTGCTAATGTATTGTCTATTTCTTCACATTGTATTGAGGGCTAAGGATAAAGAGACGAAGTTTATAATACGGTAAGCATAGTATGACATAATTCATATCACAAAACAACTGAGAATAGACAAATAGGCAATTGTAACATTGTGTGGGCAAGTCCAGCATGGAACTAGTTTATGGGTCAAGATCAAAGGAACATCACTCCTCTCTTTTAAACCTTGTAAGGTGCAATGATACGCTAAGACAATTGTGTATAAAATTGAAAGGAGTAATAGAAATTGGCTGCAAACCATGTAGTTCAAGGCACAAGTCAGAGTAAGTAGTAGTTAAAAGGCATGAGGATTAAGGACTTACAACAACGGCTTTGACTGGTGTAGTCATGCCCTTCTTCTTGCTGGTGTGACAGTCCTTGAAGATTTCCATAGCATTTGGTTCAGGTAGTTTTTGGTCCTTGCGGGCTTTCCTCTGCATTTCTAACAAGTCAATATAGATCTGATAATATGGTACAGCGAAAAGAGTGAAACAACGGCTAATTACAAGAGCCTCGCAGTGTGCAATATAGCTACGAGATCCTGTCGTCTGTTGGAATTTCACTTTCGTACGGTTGGCCTTGTTCTTTGAACAGTTCACCTACAAGAAGATA
>NC_041385.1:649846779-649882910 GCF_002162155.2 Triticum dicoccoides
TAATGTACCTGATACTTCAGATCAGACCAGTGTTTAACAAGGCCCATCCAGTCTTCATCCGATATATTTTCCACTGGAGATGTTTGGGAAAGTTCACTGTTAGCCTTGCCTTCAAAGTGAGTTTTCCTCAAGTTATACCGATACTGTCACAGAGCAGACTTGAAAACATGGGTGCAAGCTTGTCTGGTTGCATCATCTTGGCTATCCAACTTGAACCTCATCTATTGAAAATTATGGGAGTCTCATTATCAGCAACCTAGAAAGTATGGGACAGAGCAAGACGATATTACTAGTTTCCATACATAACCATACTTACAGATAAATGGTCGAGGAAGGGTGTTGAACTGGGTTTCATCTTTGTCATTCCTGTACTGAATCCATGTTGGGAGGATACGTACATGACACCTAACGACAACCGCTGCCTCTGATACTAACTTGGCTGACTCTGTAGCATCACGTGGCCTTTTTAAACCTGCCTCAAAACGGATCCCCATTCTTCCTCCTCTAGATTTAGTTAACCTATCAAGCATTATCCCTGATGTTTGTTTCCTCTTGGGCCTAGGTGCTAGTCCAACAATGAACATAGGAAGTGTTAGTGTAGATCAAACTGTGAGACTACATATAAAGAAGCATGCAACTGTAACTTGACTCCAGCAACTACCTTCTTGCTGTTGAAGCTCACAAGGTTCATCTGAGATTGCCAACTCGTCTAGTGTCAAGAGTGCTTGGGAAGTAGTGTCAAGTGGCAAGGGAGCTTCAGAACGTGCTGCTAGCTTAGTTGACGCACGAGTAACTTGTGCAGCTGGTAGTACTGTGGAAGGTGTTGCAAGAACTAGGGCTGTCTTTGCTTGTTTGGTGGCAGCTATTTGTTTCTGTTTGGCTTTTTTTGCAGATCGTGTAGCATGGGATGCCCTGTTTGTAGAATTTTCCGCTGGACTTTGACCTTCTATTGCACCATTAGTACCAGCAGAATCTGCAGGATTCATCCACTTCTCATTCCCTGCCATTCTGTGTTTCTTCCTCTTTCTCTGTGCCATGTTAAGTCAAGCCGACAAGAAAAACAGGACGGAAGAGATAACCAGAACTATGATGTGTAAACTAAGCAGCAGACATTTCACCAAATTAGAAGCAATGCAATGGAAGGTCGACACCATATGAAAGATGCTACAAATATCGCTCTGCCAATTTAAGAGTGTCTCATCATAAATGGCGTTTAAACAAATGTGAAGTAGTACAAGAAATAAATCATATGCAAGATGCAAACAACATCACACTACCATGTTAGAGGTCTCTCTTCATTAGTGCCATTGCATATTCACAGCATTGCATATTCATAGCTTATGATGTGTAAACTAAGGAGAAGGCATTTCAACAAATTAGAAGCAATGAAAGCTAGACACCATATGAAAGATGCAACGAATATCACTCTACCAATTTAAACTGTCTAGTTATAAGTGCCATTTTAACAAATTAGTAGTACAAGCTAGAAAAGAATGCGAGATGTAACCTATATCACACTCCGAAGTCAAACGTGTCTTATGATAAGTGATTTGCAGGTTACACAACAACAATAATTTGATGTAAGAACATGGTGTGATAGACAGATATTGTATGTTCTAGAAACAGGAACACGTGTCTTATTCAAGTATAATGTGTAAAGTAAGTAGATGGAATTCAACAAAATTAGAAGCAATACAAGCTAGACATCACACATAACATGCAACCACATATAACAGTGCCAAGTTAGAGGGAGCACCGGTGATGGTGCACTAGGGGAGACGTGCTCATCATAAACACAGCTTTGTTGAGTGTCTATGCTTGTGTTGTCTTGGAAATCATCTTGGGGGTGTGGAGGAGTAGAAACTGTAGAGGCCCTCCGTTTGGAAGGAGCACCTTTATCTACTACCTTGCTAACTTCCTTCCGCTTTATTGATTTTGAATTGTCAAGTAAAACTGACAAGAAAAAGCAATAAAATTCTCTCTTCAGAACTCATTCATGCATGATACTGACAATCACTACTTTAATGTAAGGCAAACACATGATACCGGGATGGAATATGTACGAAAAATAGGACGGCATGGCATGTTCACAACTGTTTGTGTAAACTAAGCAGAAACCCTTCCAAGAAATAAGAAGCAATGCAAGTTAGACACCACATGAAAGATGCAACCAATATGACTCTGCCAAGTTAAAAGCATCCCATCATAAATGGAATTTCAACAAATTAGAAGCAGCGCATGCTATAAATCATATGAAAGAAGCAACTAATATCGCACTGCATATACTAAAGGTGTCTCGTCATATTGATTGATGCGGGCTACAAAAAAACAATAGTTTTATGTAAGGATATGCTTAATAGACAGATGTACTATGTACTAAATACAGGAAGGCATGTCACATTAACAGGTATAATGTATAAGCTATGCAGACTAGCACATGTAGTTTAACCAAATTGGAAGAATTACAATCTAGACACCATATGCAACATGCAACCACATATCACGCTGCCAAGTTAGAGCAAGCACCTCGATGCTAGTGTAGGGGAAATGCGGTAATCAACTACAGATCTACATTCACTATCTTCATCTAGCCTTGATGTTTCTTGAGAATCATGTTGGGAGGCTGACGCAGCATTCTTTAAATGAGGAGTAGTCCACTTGCCTGACTGGCTCATCATAAGTGACTGATGAGGGATACACAAGAACATTAGTTTGATGTAAGAACATGGTTAATACACAGATGTACTAGTATGTACCAACAATAGAAAGGCATGTCATATTCAAAGGTATAATGTGTAAGCTAAGCAGATGCAATTTAACCAAATTGGAAGCAATACAAGCTAGACATCCGGCTAGAGTGGTGAGCATGATCATCTAGCACCTGAGAGCCTGGTGGGAGGCGGTCAGCTTCACCACCATCGCGTATTTTTAGTTGGCTTCCAGGTGATGGCCGTTGTCGGTGTCAAAACCGGCGGATCTCGGGTAGGGGGTCCCGAACTGTGCGTCTAGGCGGATGGTAACAGGAGACAAGGGACATGATGTTTTTACCCAGGTTCGGGCCCTCTCGATGGAGGTAAAACCCTACTCCTGCTTGATTAATACTAATGATATGGGTAGTACAAGAGTTGATCTACCACGAGATCGGAGAGGCTAAACCTTAGAAGCTAGCCTATGGTATGATTGTTGTTCGTCACACGGACTAAAACTCTCTGGTTTATATAGACACCGCAGAGGGCTAGGGCTACACAGAGTCGGTTACAATGGGAGGAGATCTACATATCGTATCGCCAAGCTTGTCTTCCACGCCAAGGAAAGTCCTATCCGGACACAGAACGAAGTCTTCAATCTTGTATCTTCATAGTCTGGGAGTCCAGCCAAATGTCATAGTCCAGCCATCCAGACACCCCCTAATCCAGGACTCCCTCAGTAGCCCCCGAACCAGGCTTCAATGACGATGAGCCCGACGCGTAGATTTGTCTTCGGCATTGCAAGGCGGGTTCTTCTCCAAATCCCATATACCTGTCGAATATTGTCCGGCTTCTGATGAATGTCGCGCTCCTTGGCTTCCGCGCCCAATAATGGCAATTTTCCACGTGTCAAAAGAATGCGAAAATACAGGGGTTCTTTTTTCATTTACCCCCTTAGCTGCGCAAATGGGCCGCCTATAAAAGAGACGGGAATTTAGATCCGAATCACACCATCTTCCCTCCGCGAGCATCCATCGGAGCACATTCCACAGAGATCCATTCTACCATGGCCGGTCAATGCAGCTCCACCTCTCGCCCCTCCAGCCCTCGGCCCGGAGATTGGGAGAGGTGTTCCGTCCCGCACAACGAGCTAGTAGGGCTCCAAACCAAGGGGCTCCTCCCCCCGGCATACAAGGTCACAGTTTGAGCCGGGCTTGCCACCTTTAGTGGCGGAGAGCAGGCGGAGAGCGTCCCCAATCCCTCCAAAGGAGAGCGGGTATGCCTTGTCCTTAATTTAATAAGAGGGCTCAGATTTCCAATTCAGCCGTTTCTCCGGGGGCTACTGGAGTTCTATGGCCTCCAGCTACACAACCTCACGCCTGCCTCCATACTGCATATTGCGGGCTTCGTGGCCCTTTGCGAGCTGTTTTTGGGCAACGAGGCCCATTTCGCGCTGTGGAAGAAGTTGTTCTGCCTCGTGCCCCGCTCTCAGGAGGGGTCGATTTATCATGTGGGCAGAGCCGAACTATGGCGCATCGCCGGGACCGGATATCTTTCCGGAACCGCAAAGAAGGCGTCCGAGGACTGGCCTTCAGAATGGTTTCATATAGAAGACGTGTAGGACCTTGAAGTATGTCTAGAGGGGGGGGGGATTAGACTACTTGACCAATTAAAAACTTAACCTTTTCCCAATTTTAGAGTTTGGCAGATTTTAGCAATCTTTGGACAAGTCAAGCAATCATCACACAAATCAAGCAAGCATGCAAAGAGTATATAGGCAGCGGAAATTAAAGCATGCAACTTGCAAGAAAGTAAGGGGAAGGGTTTGGAGGATTCAAATGCAGTTGGAGACACAGATGTTTTTGGCGTGGTTCCGATAGGTGGTGCTATCGTACATCCACGTTGATGGAGACTTTCACCCACGAAGGGTAACAGTTGCGCGAGTCCACGAAGGGCTCCACCCACGAAGGGTCCACGAAGAGGCAACCTTGTCTATCCCAACATGGCCGTCGCCCACGAAGGACTTGCCTCACTAGCGGTAGATCTTCACGAAGTAGGCGATCTCCTTGCCATTACAAACTCCTTGGTTCAACTCCACAATCTTTGTCGGAGGCTCCCAAGTGACACCTAGCCAATCTAGGAGACACCACTCTCCAAGAAGTAACAAATGGTGCGTTGATGATGAACTCCTTGCTCTTGTGCTTCAAATGATAGTCTCCCCAACACTCAACTCTCTCTCATAGGATTTTGATCTGGTGGAAAGAAGATTTGAGTGGAAAGCAACTTGGGGAAGGCTAGAGATTAAGATTCATATGGTAGGAATGGAATATCTTGGCCTTAACACATGAGTAGGTGGTTCTCTCTCAGAGCTGGTAAGTTGGAAGTGTAGGTTTGTTCTGATGGCTCTCTCCAGGAATGAAGAGGAGGTGGACGGGTATATATAGCCTCCACACAAAATCTAACCGTTACACACAATTTACCAATCTCAGTGGGACCAAATCAACAAACTCGGTCAGATCGATTTAGTAAACCTAGTGACCGTTAGGATTTTCGGTGGGACCGAAATGCAACTCGGTAGGACCGATATGGTTAGGGTTAGGGCATAACGTAATCTCGGTGAGACCGATTATACAAACTCGGTGAGACCGATTTTGGTAATGAGCTAACTAGAGAGTTGGTCAGGTAAACTCGGTGGGACCGATTTGCTCTTTTCGGTGAGACCGAAATGTTACAAAAGGGAAACAAAGAGTTTACATTGCAATCTCGGTGGGACCGATCACTCACTTCGGTTAGACCGAAATGTTACGAAGGGAAACAGAGAGATTACAATCCCATCTCGGTGAGACCGAGATCCCTTTCGGTGAGACCGATTTGCCTAGGGTTTGTGGTAGTGGCTATGACATTTGAACTCGGTGGCGCCGGATAGAAAGAATCGGTGTGACCGATTTTGGCTTTAGGTTTAGGTCATATGTGGATGTGAGAAAGTAGTTGAGGGTTTTGGAGCATATCACTAAGCACATGAAGCAAGAGGCTCATTAAGCAACACCTCATCCCTCCTTGATAGTATTGGCTTTTCCTATAGACTCAATGTGATCTTGGATCACTGAAATATAAAGTGAAGAGTCTTGAGCTTTTGAGCTTGAGCCAATCCTTTGTCCTTGATATTTTGAGGGATCCACTTTCATCATCCATGCCATGCCTTTCATTGAGCTTTCCTGAAATATATGTCTTGGAATAGCATTAGCTTAGTGAGCTATATGTTGTTATGAATTACCAAAACCACCTAGGGATAGTTGCACTTTCAATCTCCCCCTTTTTGGTAATTGATGACAACATATAGATCAAAGCTTCGACAAATGATAATAAGATTGAAAAAACATCGTCGCTTTGAGAAGTATGTGATAAGCAAGAGCTCCCCCGAAATTTGTGCATAGTGATTTGCTTTGGACTGCAAATGCACAAGGAATTAGGCTCATGGGTTACTCTTCCATGTCACATACATCTTGGTGGAGCGCTCAAAATAATAAAGATTGAATACATGCACTCATCACCAAGCAAAGTGAATGATCATATAAGGATAGGTAAGATAATAACATATAATCAAGCATTAGTGTAGCTTATGATCAAACACATGATCATCAATGTCTCATAGGTAATGCATTGTATCTCAAGCAATCAAAAGCAAACAAGTTCAACCAAGAAGACAAGAGAGAACAAAAAAAAACAGCAAATCTCTCTCTCGAAGCCTATGATCTATACATTTTTCTCCATCTTTGGCAACAAGTTACCAAAAAGTTCATAGAAAATGCATAGTGCTAGATCGTCTCTCAGGCTTGGTCTTCAGGTGGTGGTGTAGAGATGGCTCCTTGGACGCAGACTTCAGTTGATGTAGACGGAGCTGGAGGAGTTGGTGCTGGAGCTGGTTGCCCTGGAGCTGTAGGAGATGTAGCTGGTGCAGATGATGTTGCTCTTGTGTCTGTCACAGGCACTGCAGCTGACCTCTGAGCTCTAGGCACTCTGGAAAATGCATCTGTGGTTGTCTTTCCCTTCCTCTCCTGCATGTCATCCTGCAGCTGTTCCAGAACTGACTGAATCTCAGTTACTTTGACATCAAGATCATAGAATTTTTGTTCCATGATTCTTTCCAGGCTCTCCTAGTTTTGAGTTAGGGTGGCCAACCCCTTCTCAATCCTCAGAGTTGATGCTATCAAGTAACCAAGCTGCTCCTGTTTGTTCTTCAAAAAATACTCAGATGCCTCCTCTTGAGTTGGCATCTTGGCAGCCTTCTCTTTCCTTGCTTTCTCCTTCTTCTCTTGAGCTTGCACTGATGATGGTTCATTCTCATTCATGACAACTTGATTGTCCTCAAAGTCTGGATAGAGAGCAAAATGTTCCTTATCCAACTGATACTTTCCTGTGCCCATCTTTGAATTAATCAACTCCTGAATCTGTGGGGCATATCCACAACTTCTCTTCTGATCTGCTGCAGTCCTCTTAATGGTTTCTACCATAAGGCTCATGACCTTGAATTTCTGGGGCACATCAAAAATGTGAAGCATGTTAATTGCATGCCCTCTTATCATGTTGTGGTCACTTGATTTGGGCAAAAGAGTGTGCCTTAAGATCCAGTTGATCGTAGGCAGCCCTGACAGAAGAAAATGGACTGACCCAAACGAGAAAGTCTCAAGGGCTTTGTCTGGGATCTCTTTGTACATATGTGACATAGAATTGTGTCCTATCTTCTTCTTGGCATATACATCCAAGTCATCTTCACTCTCTTTTGGGGCTTTGATCAGACTTGCCCATTCCTCTATGGTTGACTGCTATCTTGTTCCTTCAGACATCCAAACTATCCTGCTATCTGGATAGAAATGTGCTGTGGAGTAGAATTGCATAATGAGTTCATCATTCTAGTTGGTGAGCTTCTGACCAACAAAATCTGCAACTCCACAAGCAATGAAACTGTCTTGCACTCCAGGATAGTGTTCTTCATTTCCTTCATGTAGGTCCGGTCGACCCATCTTATATCACACACTATAGGCTTCTTATCCAACAAGATTGTCTCATAGAAGTCCTGCTGCTCCTTGGTGTCGAACCTGTAATCTATAGCAGTCCTTCTCCTGGTGGCATATGGATCAGACAATCTCCATAGCCTCAACCCTGAGTCTTTCCTGATCTTCATGTTCTCATCCACAGGATGAGCATCATTGTGGTCTGGAATCTTGGGTTTGAGCTTTCTTAGGATCTGCCCTTCTTCATCTTCCTCAGCAGCAATATCAGGCATTGTTCTTCTCAGCTGCTGGTATACTCCTGGTATTTCTCTTTGGTGCAATCTTGGGCTTGGAGGCAGATTTGGGTGCTTCTTTGGGCTTTGATGTTGCAGCCCCTGACTTTATAGCATCACCCATAAGCTTTTGTGCCTTTGGTGCTGGTGCAGCAACCTCTTCTTCCTCTTCCATCATGGAAGGTTGACCAACAACTCTGGCCATGGTCTTCTTGACCCTTTCCTTCCTTCTCTTTCCTTCTGCAGCTGGCTCTTCAGGCATCTCAGGTACTTGAGTTGATGCTCTAGCTTTAGACATTGGATGTCTTCCTGCTGGCCTTTTGATCTTCATGCCTAGCTTTACTGCAGTTGAACTGAGCACCTTCTTGAGCACTACCTTCTTGGAAGTAGCCTCATCTTCTGCTGCCACATAGTACTCATCCTCTGAGTCTGAGGTTCTCTTCCTTCGAGCTCTTGTGGCTGCTTTGGGCAAATTGCTTGGAGTGCTTCTGCTCCCTTCATATGAAGTACTTGAGGGACTAGTGCCCTCACTCATGTGAATCTGCTCTTCTTCCCTGTTCTGACTGTCACTTTGGTCTGACATGCTGCAAATCACTGACTGCTGACCTTGTGAATAGTTATAGATGAGACAGAGTGGATGAGCATCACAAAATGCAGAGATTTTTGCAAAAGAGTGATTCAAAAAACTTAGTTTTAGTTTCCACAGAAAGCATTTCGGATCTACCGGTTTTCAAACTCGGTGATACCGAAGCAGTTTTGGAACCTAAACTAGTGATCTCAGTCAGACCGAGTCACAGTTCGGTGGCACCGAGACTGCTAGCGTTTCACAAAGTTCTAAAATCGGTCACACCGATTTGTAATTCTCGGTCAGACCGAGACTTACTAGTGCAATGGCGTTAGCCAAATCGGTGAGACCGAGTTTTTCAGCTCGGTGGGTCCGAGATGGTTTCGGCGGAAACCTAACCCTAAATTTTCGAATCACATCTATTCTAAGGATTGCATTGATTGGATAGGAGTGTTTCAATCGTGGCAAGATGCATTACGAACACAATGTGCTAAGAATTAGATGAGGAAAGCACTGTGATTGAGTTCATACCCTAGTTCGGCGGTGAACTCGCTACGGCGGCAACGGTGGAGAAGAAATCCGTTGACGGCGGCGGAGACCAGCGACATGAGGCGGCTGGCGACGAAGTCGATGATCCGTAGACCTAGTAGGCAGAGCGAGCTACGCGCGGGCGAAGGGGTTTGGAGGAATTTCCAAATTTTTGCCCGTGACTATATATAGCCCGTCACTGTCGGTGTGACCGAGTTGAGCAACTCGGTGGCACCGAGATGCATAACTGTTAACAGTTACAGCAACTCGGTGTGACCGAAAAGTTCATATCGGTTGCACCGAGATTGAAAACCTAGATCGACTTAGTGATCTCTGTGGGACCGAAATGGGGGAATCGGTCAGACCGAGAATCACAAAGAAGTTTTGGAAGTTTAAGTCTATGACGAATCGGGGACTCCAAGTGCTCCTCACACAGAGTGGTTCGAATCTGACTTGATCAAATTTTGTGATGTAGCATGAATAGAGTTTGAGACGATACAAGCATAGATAGCTAAAGAAGGTTCTTAGGCATTCTTGTCCGTCCACTTGGCCAAAGAAAAGGAAACCAATCAATCAAAACAACAAGTGGATGTCCTCGAATGAGTAAAATATGCAACCAGCATGCTCACACAATAAAGTGACAAATGAAATATGTGGCAAAGCATGCACAACCAATTCTAGCATCTATCAAACAATTGGCGATGACTAGGTCATCTATATATGAGTATATTGACTTAGGAGTCAAAAGAGAACATTTGATCATAGGTCATACTCATCGTTTAAGCTCAAGTGGGGTTACCACTTTTACATGATGCATTGATGTGTTCACACCATTAGAGTTGCTTTGACTCAATTCTTTGAGTTAAGCTCCCCCTAGATGAGAGATCCCCCCTTAGAGGGATGAACTAACCTTGGGTTTTGTCGATGATGACTTCATGTAGGTGTTGAAGATGTGAATGCTCAAAGTTGATGTAGATCATTTGGAGCAATCTTTTGGAGTGAGTTGCACTTTCAATACCTACACGGGTTAGCCCCACAAGGAACAAAACAAGAATATCCATAGACATAGAGTGATGCAGACACAAAATGATGTCCATGAAAACATTAGGTTACCTTGTCCCTTGCCTTACCAACATTAGGGTTTGTGACTCCTTGAACTAGTGCAAGATGTGGAAGTTGATTGCACTTGTTCTTGCCATAATGATATGAGTGAAGAATGTTGGCGGAATCACCCTCAATAACTCTCTAGTTCTTATTCTTCGGTCCTTGGAGTTGTGGTTGTACTTGATGAAGTAGAACTTGACGTAGTCTTGGGAAACCACTTGACCAAGGCCTTAGGTGCTTCTTCAAATGCATCAATCTCCTCTTGAAGCTTGTCCTTGCATTTATGGTCTTGTGGTGGAAGATCATCTTGAGCTTATGTTCCCTTGAAAGAATGTCACGCCCAATATGCGACCCTATCCAAAAGGAACTCGAAGGTCCCACCAAGGATAGACCCGCATATTGAAACGCTTTTGCAAGGTGGATATCATTACATCAACATTACATAATACATGGGGATACATACATAAGGCATACAATGCCACATGAATACAACATCACAATACATAAGAGCATCATCCGACTACGGATGAATCACAAACAGAAACTTAAACGACATCCACCCTGCTAGCCCAGGCTGCCGACCTGGAACCTATCCCCTGATCGAAGAAGCAGAAGAAGAACTCAACGCAAGCAAGCATCGCTCTCGCGTCATGATCATCACATAACCTATACCTGCAACAACAGCGCAAGCAAGCAAGCATTTGGTACAGGTTATGCGATGATCATGACGCGAGAGCGATGCTTGCTTGCATTGAGTTCTTCTTCTTCTTCTTCGATCAGGGGATAGGTTCCAGGTCGGCAGCCTGGGCTAGCAGGGTGGATGTCATTTAAGTTTCTGTTTGTGATTCATCTGTAGTCGGATGATGCTCTTATGTATTGTGATGTTGTATTCATGTGTCATTGTATGCCTTATGTATGTATCCCCATGTATTATGTAATGTTGATGTAATGATATCCACCTTGCAAAAGCGTTTCAATATGCGGGTCTATCCTTGGTGGGACCTTCGAGTTCCTTTTGGATAGGGTCGCATATTGGGCGTGACAAAGAAGTAGGATCATACTTCTCTTGTTGAGGAACAAACTTCGTCTTGGGGTACTGATCTTCTTCCCACTCAACTCCAGTGGCATTGAACTTTCGTTCAAAACCAACACCTTGATTCTTCCGGTGCCTTCCTTGCTTGCGTACAATTTCCTCGAATTGCTTACTCCCGGCAAGGCTCTTGTATACACCTTTCTCTATAATTCCCTTCAATAAGCTATTTTCTTGCTCAAGTGTAACTTGGCTAAGAGAATCATTAGTGGAATCAAGAGAACTACTAGAAGCAACAATATTTGATTTAGCATTGTTATTGTTACTACTAGAGGAAGAATCTTTCTTGTTCTTGTTACTAGACTTGACTTGAGGCATGTAAGTTGATAAGAGTAAACGCTTGGCAATATAAGAAGAATTTTTCTTGCAAAGATCATCATTGATTGCCTTTAAGAACTCATGCTCTTGCTCAAGATTGAGATTTTCAAAGCGTAACTTCTCATGAGCTCTGAAAAGTTCTCGATGATTTTCGAAGATAGTTTCATGAGCTAACTTAAGAGTGTTTAGTTCTTTAGTTAGAAGCTCAATCTTCTCCTTATCATTGTCATTCGTTTTATCTTGTTTAGCATGATTAATTGACGTTTCATCATAGTATTCATCACTAGAGTTGTCAATAAGTAAATCATCATCACCTAGCAAGTCATCTTCATCACTATTGAAATCAACATACTCGGGATGAGTTACCTTAGGGCCTTTAGCCATGAAGCATCTTCCAATTCCTTCATTTGGTGAGTCAAATATGTCATAGGAGTCGGTTGACACAAGTGCTAGACCGACAACACCTTCATCTTGAATATGTTCGGAGTCGGAGTAATAGCTTCTCTCGGAGTGATGTTCAGAGTCGGAACCGGATACCCATTCACCAACATGAGCTTGATGTCTTCGTTTTCTGTAGCTCTTTGATGACTTGTCCTTCCTTTCCGGATCTTTGCTTCTCCGTGAGGGTCTTGTTCATAATGATCATCTCTACTCCTTCTCTCTCTTGGAGGTGATTCTTCTCTTCTACTTCTTCTTTTAGGAGAATCTTCTCTTCTTTTGTAGGGTGCCGTACACTCATTGGAATAGTGTCCAGGTCACCCACAATTGTAGCAGTTGCGCTCTCGACTGGAAGATCTTTTGTCATTGTAGGACCTTAACTTAGAGCTTCTTTCTTTGCTTCTACTCTTGTAAAGTTTGTTGAAATTCTTCACCATTAAGCTTAATTCTTCATTGAAGGTTTGTTTCTCACTTGATGATGTGGGTGGCTTCACATGAGGCTTTGTAAGCACCACTTGACTTGTTGTGAAGTTCCTCCTTATCCTTGAGTGACATCTCATGAGCAACAATTCTGCCAATGACTTCCGTTGGCTTGAGATTCTTGTAATTGGGCATCATTTGAATCAATGTGCACACGTATCATATTTTCCATCCAATGCTCTTAGCATCTTCTTGATGATGAATCTGTCGCTCATCTCTTCACTCTCTAAGCCAGCAATCTCATTTGTGATAAGAGCAAGCCTAGAGTACATTTCAGCGACACCTTCACGATCCTTCATTTTGAACTTGTCAAGTTGACTTTGGAGCACATCCAACTTGGATTCCTTGACGGAGTCGGTACCTTCATGCATATCAATCAAAGTGTCCCAAATTTCCTTTGCATTCTCAAGACGGCTGATTTTGTTGAATTCTTCGGGGCACAATCCGTTGAAGATGATATCACAAGCTTGAGCATTGTATTGCAGCATCTTCAATTCTTCCGCATTAGCTTCACGGTTCGGCTCTCTCCCATCAAAGAATTCACCTTGCAAGCCAATACAAATAATAGCCCAAACGGCGGGGTTATGTCCAAGAATATGCATTTTCATCTTATGCTTCCAACAAGCAAAATTAGTTCCATCAAAGTAAGGACCTCTATGGTGATAATCTCCCTCGCTAGACGCCATACTCTCCTAGGCTGTGAAACCAAGGCTATGACTACCAAAAGCTATGGAAATCAAAGCAAATGGAGACCAAAGCTCTTATACCACTTGTAGGACCTTGAAGTATGTCTAGAGGGGGGGATTAGACTACTTGACCAATTAAAAACTTAACCTTTTCCCAATTTTAGAGTTTGGCAGATTTTAGCAATCTTTGGACAAGTCAAGCAATCATGACAAAAATCAAGCAAGCATGCAAAGAGTATATAGGCAGCAGAAATTAAAGCATGCAACTTGCAAGAAAGTAAGGGGAAGGGTTTGGAGGATTCAAACGCAGTTGGAGACACGGATGTTTTTGGTGTGGTTCCGATAGGTGGTGCTATCGTACATCCATGTTGATGGAGACTTCAACCCATGAAGGGTAACGGTTGCGCGAGTCCACGGAGGGCTCCACCCACGAAGGGTCCATGAAGAAGCAACCTTGTCTATCCCACCATGGCCATCGCCCACGAAGGACTTGCCTCACTAGCGGTAGATCTTCACGAAGTAGGCGATCTCCTTGCCCTTACAAACTCCTTGGTTCAACTCCACAATCTTTGTCGAAGGCTCCCAAGTGACACCTAGCCAATCTAGGAGACACCACTCTCCAAGAAGTAACAAATGGTGCGTTGATGATGAAATCCTTGCTCGTGTGCTTCAAATGATAGTCTCCCCAACACTCAACTCTCTCTCATAGGATTTGGATCTGGTGGAAAGAAGATTTGAGTGGAAAGCAACTTGGGGAAGGCTAGAGATCAAGATTCATATGGTAGGAATGGAATATCTTGGCCTCAACACATGAGTAGGTGGTTCTCTCTCAGAACTGGTAAGTTGGAAGTGTAGGTTTGTTCTGATGTCTCTCTCCACGAATGAAGAGGAGGTGGAGGGGTATATATAGCCTCCACACAAAATCTAACCGTTACACACAATTTACCAATCTCGGTGGGACCGAATCAACAAACTCGGTCAGACCGATTTAGTAAACCTAGTGACCGTTAGGATTTTAGGTGCGACTGAAATGCAACTCGGTGGGACCGATTTGCTCTTTTCGGTGAGACCAAAATGTTACAAAAGGGAAACAGAGAGTTTACATTGCAATCTCGGTGGGACCGATTGCTCACTTCGGTTAGACCGAAACGTTACGAAAGGAAATAGTGAGATTACAATCCCATCTCAGTGAGACCGAGATCCCTGAAATATAAAATGAAGAGTCTTGAGCTTTTGAGCTTGAGACAATCCTTTGTCCTTGATATTTTGAGGGATCCACTTTCATCATCCATGCCATGCCATTCATTGAGTTTTCCTGAAATATATGTCTTGGAATAGCATTAGCTCAATGAGCTATATGTTGTCATGAATTACCAAAACCACCTAGGGATAGTTGCTATTTCAAGACGTCCCCCTGCCGAACCCTGTACGGATCGGCCTCCCTGAGTTCAATAATGCTACCTTGAAGAAACGCGTGAGCTGGCGTCCACGGAGCCCTCAGAAGGAAACTGACAGGGACGTCCTCTACCTGATGAGCCAGATAAGGTTGTTAGCTCATTCCGGACTGACCATGATCGAAGTCATGGCCACATGCATTACGCGGGGGGTGCAGCCGCTTCAGTACAGAGGCCACCCCATGTGGGATTTCAACGGGGAGGATGACGCCACCCGGTGCGGCCGCAAGGGGCCGGATTCGGCTGCCACTCTAACGAAGATCTTATCCGCCTTGTACAAGGGAGAAGAGGAGGAATTCCTCCATGTCAACCCATGGGGCAGATTCTCTATGTACAATCCTCCAAGCTGGGTAAGCAAACACTTTTACTTGTCTGTCTGTTTTCAAATTCCCATAGTTAAGTACTTAGTCTAGCAATGTTAAACAGACTGTAAAGGAGATAAACAGCCCTCCCCCACAACCTGAGGACCCGGAACGGTCCCTCGACCCAGACTCCCAAGAGGACCCGGACTTGTGCGTGGAGCTGATTGATGGGGTGTTTCATCAAATGAGTAAGGACAACACCTTAGTGGCCATTACGGTCGATTATCCCGGACTATTTCCAGCCTCAAAGGTAACCGAGACCGAAGTCTCAGTACTGTCAAGAGGATCCATCCGTGCTTATTTTTGATCGCCGTATACCAATGGCGTTTTTTGCACGAGAAATCCTTGAGGCGGAGGGCCTAGCCCGCGGTGGCTAGCCAACAAGGGCCATCGAGGCCCAGCGGGCTAAAAAGAAGTGCGGATCGGATTGAGACGTCGGTGCAACCGTACGGCGTACGACTTTAATGCCCAGGGTTCATGCCTTCAAGGCGTACTAACGCTCATGTTCTCTTCAGGAAGAAGAGTGCACGCCGGACTATATCCACCGGTCAGGCTTCAAGGCTGGGTCCGGAAGCGGAGGCGAACATGGGGCGCGCACCGGACGCTCCTCCGACAAAGGACATGGACGGGCTATCTGCCACCAATTCAGAGGTGGAGAGTGCCATGAACCACAAGCGTCGCCGGACTATTCTTCGCGACGCATGTTTTTCCCAAGAGGCGTTGGACGCCTTTAATACGGGAGATGCGTACCTCCGTGCCGCTCAAAATGGTCTAGCCAGAGCCACAGAGCAGTATGTAAAAGACATACGGGTGAGTAAATATGATGGTTGTATATGTCAGTAGCCCCCGAGACTTGAAACAGTTAAAATAATTGATTTAAGGATCATTTGATATGCAGGATCTTACAAAAAAGAATATGCAACTGTCCCAGGAGCTGGAAGAGTGCAAGGCCCAACTTGAGGCCGCACTAGCCGCCACAAAAAATGCCAAGGAGACCCCCTCGGGTAATATATGCTTCGAAAGATAAGTATGTTGTGAAGTGCGGCATGTGTGCAATTCTGACAATAACATTACAGATGGGGTCGGAGTGGATCCGGACAAGCAACAACTCTTGCGCCAGTTAAAGGCCGGCGAGAGCGTCCTTACGAGGGTGAGGCAAGAGAAGAACAAGCTTCAAGATGCCAATACCCAGCTGGGCGAGGAACTAAAGGATGTTCGTGCCTAGCTGTCGGATTCCGTGAAGGAGAATCGGCGACTTCGACGCGGCATTTTTAGTAAGTTCTTGAGCAAATCTTTGAAAAAGAGTTCAGCGAGGAAGTCGATTGACAGAGTTATGTCTGTAGGTATGCTGACAGGTCGGCCTGCGGAGGAAATGCCCAGTTCTACGGGTGACCTTCTTCCCGAGCTATCGCAACTGCACGAACGAGTTCGGCAGGCGATGCAAGGCGTCGTACAGTCTTTGTGGCCATCCCTCTCCGTGCCCGAAGGCCATGGAGAGCTTGCAGAGAAGCTAAAGGGAGCGCGGCGGTGCTTCCGATTATGGAAGATTTCAGCCTGTCGTCAAGGCGCCAGGGAGGCCTGGGCCATGGTGAAGACGTGGTACACGAAGGCTGACCCAAACCACATGGCCGAGGTCGGACCTGTGGGGCCCGATGGGAAGGAGATCCCTGTCAGTTTAGTGTACGGCCAGGTAGGGCTGGCCGCCAAGTATTCCCAACAGGACTGTAAATTGGACAGCCTGTTGGATGCTATTGAAGAAGAATAAACCCAGTCAAATTGACTATGTAATTTAAAATGACATGTAAAATGCCTTCTAGCCGGATTGTAGATCATTTGTCATTGCGGACCTTTTCGCTTCAACCTCTGGACCTGATAGTCCGGAGTGTGTCCGATTACCCTCTCGGTTATGTAAGAACCGGGGCATGCGTGGAGAACAGGCGTAGGGGTCATTAGCGCTTTAGCAGACAAGTGCCCAACTAGTTATGTTATATTACATGGTTAGTAAGAAACATCTTCCAGGGAGAATAGTTCCGTTAGGGGTTCCTTTCCCTGGGAGGCATGCCCTAAAGTGCATGTCCAGACTGCGAAAAAAGCAGAAAAGCATCTGGGGGCGGATAAATAAACAAGTGAAAAATCATCTTTTAGTTCACCGACCGAATATTCCCTTAAGAACGCTAGCTTTCGGCTTCACCCAGTCTGAGGTACACATCCGGCTGACCCGGCAATAACAATCGCAGAGGTGCTCCCTTTACCACCTAGCCGAACAATCGGGAACGTAGGGGTAAGCACAGGAGCCAGGCAGCCCAGCTTGGCCAAAACTTAAGTCATATCGATGCATATAATGGTGAATAAAAGGTTCATGCGGAAGTGTGACACATGTGTTGGGCATGAGGCCCGTGTATATAAGCTTCTGATAAAGAAGCCCCCGGGTATAATGAGCGCGTGTAGCGCATCAATTATGTGCGAACAATGCGCAAGCGAGCCCTTAAAGGCTTGTAAGAAAAAGGGGGGGAGAAGGAGAGAAATATGAGGCAGCTAATGTGTAAAAAAAAGACAGAGGAAGGAGACGAACACAGAGTCCAGCGCTAGGTGTAGAATCTTCGTAGGCGTGCTGCGTTCCATGGGTTCAGCTCGAGCCGGTTATCCGATGCATTTCGCAGACGGTACGCTCCACCGGTCAGGACTTGGTCGATTACGAAGGGACCTTCCCATTTGGGCTTGAGTTTGTCCTTTTTCTTGTCCGGCAGGCGTAGAACTAGTTCGCCAACATTGTAAGTTTTGGCCCGTACTTCTCTGCTTTGATATCTTCGAGCCTGCTGTTGATAGAATGCAGAACGGGCTTTTGCCACGTCGCGCTCCTCCTCCAATGCATCCAAGTTGTCCTGCCGATCGATCTCGGCTTCTCTTTCTTCGTACATGCGCACGCGAGGTGAGTCGTGAATTATGTCGCAGGGCAGGACTGCCTCTGCGCCGTATACCATAAAGAATGGTGTGAATCCGGTAGTGCGATTCGGCGTGGTCTGCAGCCCCCAGAGTACAGAGTCGAGCTCCTCTACCTAGTGCGTGTTAGATTCCTTGAGGGGTCGCACTAATCTGGGTTTGATGCCGCTCATGATCAGACCATTGGCTCGCTCGACTTGACCGTTAGTTTGTGGGTGATAGACTGAAGCGTAATCAAGCTTAGTGCCCATGTTTTTGCACCAGAGTTTAACCTCGTCAGTCGTAAAGTTTGTGTCGTTGTCAGTAATGATGCTGTGTGGGACGCTGTAACGGTGTACGACCCCTGATATGAAGTCTATCACTGGTCCGGATTCGGCCGTCTTAACAGGCTTGGCCTCTATCCATTTGGTGAATTTGTCCACCATGACCAGTAGGTATTTGTGCTCGTGGGTTCCTCCTTTAAGGGGTCCAACCATGTCAAGCCCCCAGACCGCAAAAGGCCAGGTAATGGGTATAGTTTGGAGGGCGGTAGGTGGCATGTGGCTTCGATTAGCAAATAATTGGCAACCGACGCATCGCTGGACTAAGTCCTGAACATCTTCCCGGGCCGTCGGCCAATAAAATCCAGTACTGAAGGCCTTGCTTACAAGGGCCCGGGATGCAGCGTGGTGCCTGCCGAGTCCGGCATGAATTTCATCCACAAGGTTCCGCCCTTCCTCTTCAGAGATACACCTTTGAAGGACTCCGGTGGTGCTTTTCTTATAAAGCTCTCCTTCGTGGGCTTTATAGGCTTTAGATTGCCGCACTATGCAGCGTGCCTCATTTTGGTCCTCGGGAAGTTCCTGCCTAGTTAAGTAGGATAAGAATGGTTCTGTCCACGAGGCAATTACTGCCATTATTACATGGGCTGAGGGTGTTACCTCATTGGCGGAGTCTTCCGTTGCGTCAGAATGTTCGATGTCAGGTGGTGTGGCTAGGTCTGGATTGTTATTTCCGGATTCCCCTTCCCACTATACGGATGGCTTGAATAGCCTTTCCAGGAAAATGTTGGGGGGGGGGATGCATCGCGCTTTGCGCCGATGCGTGCCAAGACGTCTGCTGCCTGATTGTTTTCTCGGGCTATATGGTGAAATTCGAGCCCTTCGAACCGAGCTGACATATTTAGGACGGCATTGCGATAAGCTGCCATTTTCGGATATTTGGCATCAAAGTCTCCATTTATTTGGGATATTGCGAGGTTCGAATCCCCACACACCTCTAGGGGTTGAATGCCCATGGAGACTGCCATCCGGAGACCATGTAGAAGGGCCTCGTATTCGGCTGCATTGTTGGAGTCCGTATACATTATCTGGAGTACATATTGGACTGTATCTCCTATTGGGGACGTCAGAACGACGCCAGGCCCCAGACCCGCTAGCATTTTGGAGCCGTCGAAGTGCATGATCCAGTTGGAATATGTGCCGTACTCTTTAGGGAGTGCGGCTTCAGTCCATTCAGCGACAAAGTCGGCCAAGACTTGCGACTTGATGGCTCGCCATGGCTTATAGGTTATGTCGAACAGGAAGACCTCAATGGCCCATTTGGCAATCCGGCCTGTCGCATCGCGGTTGTTTATAATATCATTAAGAGGTACTTCGGAGGCTACTGTTATTGAACACTCTTGAAAGTAGTGTCGTAGCTTCCGGGATGCCATGAACATCGTGTATGCTATCTTTTGGTAATGCCGGTACCGGGACTTGCATGGAGTGAGGACAGTGGACACGTAGTTGACTGGTTTCTAGACAGGGAATTTGTGTCCGTCCGTTTCTCGTTCGACGACGAGCACTGCGCTTACAACTTGGTGAGTTGCCACGATGTATAACAACATTGGTTCGCCGATGTTAGGCGCGGCCAGGACCGTGTTTGTTGCCAATATGGCTTTTATTTCTTCGAGTCCGGCCGTGGCGGCATCCGTCCACTCGAAGTGTTCGGTGCACCGGAGGAGGCGGTAAAGGGGTAATGCCTTTTCCCCCAAGCGGGAGATGAAGCGGCTTAGAGCTGCCACGCATCGAGTCAATTTTTGTATTTGTTTGAGGTCCTTTGGAATATCCAATTGTGACAGAGCTCGGATCTTGGCTGGGTTTGCTTCAATTCCTCTACCGGATACGATGAAGCCGAAGAGCTTTCCGGCTGGTACGCTGAAAACGCATTTTTCCGGGTTAAGCCTAATGTCGTATGTTCGAAGGTTATCGAACGTGAGCCTCAAGTCGTCTATTAGAGTTTCGACATGCTTGGTTTTGACGACCACGTCATCCACGTATGCATCAACTGTTTTGCCGATCTGGTTGGCCAGACATGCCTGAATAATGGGCTGATATGTTGCGCCAGCGTTTTTGATCCCGAAGGGCATTGTGTTGAAGCAGAATGGGCCGTATGAGGGTGATGAATGCTGTTGCGGCTTGGTCTGACTCTGCCATCTCAATTTGGTGGTAGCCAGAGTATGCATCGAGGAAACACAATGAATCGTGTCCTGCGGTGGCGTCGATGATTTGATCAATGCGGGGGAGGGGGAAGGGATCCTTTGGGCAGGCCTTGTTGAGGTCTTTGAAATCGACGCATAGGCGCCAGGATTTGTCCTTCTTTGGTACCATCACCAGGTTTGCTAGCCAGTCCGGATGTTTTATATCTCTGATGAATCCGGCTTCCAGTAGTTTGGCTAGCTCCTCTCCCATGGCTTGTCTCTTAGGTTCGGAGAAACGCCAAAGAGCCTGCTTAACGGGCTTGAATCCTTTTAGGATGTTCAGGCTATGCTCGGCCAGCCTGCGTGGGATTCCTGGCATGTCCGAAGGGTGCCACGCAAAAATGTCCCAATTTTCGCGTAGGAATTCTCTTAGCGCGGCGTCTACACCAGGGTTTAATTGTGCCCCGATGGAGGCCGTTTTTGAAGGGTCCGTTGGATGGACTTGGAACTTGACTATTTTGTCTGCCGGTTTAAAGGAAGTGGACTTGGATCTTTTGTCGAGTATCACGTCGTCCCTGTCCACCATGGAGCGCAGCGCAGTTAGTTCCTCGGCCGCTAGGGCTTCGGATAATGCCTCGAGGGCTAGTGAGGCTATCTTGTTTTCAGCGCGGAGCGCTATGTTCGGATCACTAGCAAGAGTGATGATTCCGTTGGGTCCGGGCATTTTGAGCTTCATGTACCCGTAATGGGGTATAGCTTGAAAAATTGTGAATGCCTCTCGCCCTAACAGAGCGTGGTATCCGCTGCTGAATGGGGTAACTTGAAATGTGACCTCCTCAGATCTGTAATTACCCGGTGTGCCGAACACCACATCCAGTGTGATTTTTCCTGTACAGCACGCTTCCCGACTAGGGATTATTCATCTAAAGGTTGTATTGCTTCGCTCAATGCGGCTCCAGTCTATTTCCATTTTTCGAAGGGTTTCCTCAAAAATGAGGTTCAATCCGCTGCCACCGTCCATGAGTACCTTGGTAAGCCGAAAGCCATCCACTATCGGACTAAGGACCAGTGCGGCTTGTGCTCGGGCTGTCCGGAATTTAGGTTCGTCACTAGCATTAAAGGTAATGGCCGTGTCACTCCATGGGTTTATTGTTGCTACCTGGTAGACTTCGGTAAGGCTGCGGAGCATTCGTTTCCGCACATTGTTTGATGCGAAAGTCTCGAAGACTATTGATACCATACTGGTATTCCTGGGGTGGTGCTCTGCGGATTCTGGAGTCAGAAGCTCCTCACCACTTCTGGCTACCTGTCGGAGTATCCAACATGCTCTAAGGCTATGAGTTGGCGTGACGCCCTCTGCACTATGAATTTTACAGGGTCCATTGAGCCATCCCTCCAGTACGGTTCCATACCCTATAGAGGGTTTTTGTTTTTTGTTGTTTGGCCCAGGTGCCTGGCGGTAATGCGCCCTTTTATTTCGGACTGGGATTGTACTCAGGGCCGGATTGTCCTAGAATTTTGTTTTGGTTTTCCGAATGCTTTCTGTCACACATTATTTTCGTACTATGGATGCCAAGTCGACGAAGCGTGTGATTTCACGGCGACTTATGGCGTTGAGGATTCCAATGTCCGTGCAGTTATTGCAGAAGAATGAAATTGCATCCCCCTCGCGGCAGTCCTCTATCCTGTTCATAACCAGGAGGAATCTGGCCCAGTAATGGTGTACTGTTTCTCTGGGATCTTGCCGGATTTGGGATAGATCCCTTATATTTGGGTGGGCAGGTGGAGTTAAATCCGGAACCTCGCCCAATCTGAGACTCAGGGGCCAAGAAATTTCCGAACTCGGAAGCTTGGGTTCTCGGACGTTGTCCAATGAATTAGGCCCACTGCCTGACTTTAGGTTCAGGGCTTGAGTGACGTCCTCCCCTCCGCGGGTATCTGGCTCGGAGGGATCAGGAATCTGGACACATCTGGTCCTTAGGATGTGTGAAGATTCGCCGCATTGTTCCTCCACCACTTCGACGTGGTGGGTGACCTGGGGAGAGTCAATCTCCCTCGGATCGGGTTTAAGCCCAATCTGATCGTAGTCTGTAGCGACTCCCAGGGCGGCGATGTGATTCAAGAGCTCGTTTAAGGAAGAGAGCTCCATCGGATCTAACTGCTCGGCGAGTTCTGAGTTGACGTGGAGATCGCTTTCGATGACCCGAGAAGTCATCGTCGGAGCGGCGGCCGAACAAGCGGTCATTAGAAAACCGCCTAGCCAGAGAGTTTGGCCGATAGCCAAAGCTCCTTTAGCAACAACGCCGTCTTTGAAGACGGGGTGCGACATCTCAATGAAAGCACCAATGTCGGTGTCAAAACTGGTGGATCTCGGGTAGGGGGTCCTGAACTGTGCGTCTAGGCGGATGGGCGGCGATGTGATTCAAGAGCTCGTTTAAGGAAGAGAGCTCCATCAGATCTAACTGCTCGGCGAGTTCCGAGTTGACGTGGAGATCGCTTTCGATGACCCGAGAAGTCATCATCGGAGCGGCGGCCGAACAAGCGGTCATTAGAAAACCGCCTAGCCAGAGAGTTTGGCCGATAGCCAAAGCTCCTTTAGCAACAACGCCGTCTTTGAAGACGGGGTGCGACATCCTTCCTGATGGTGACGACACACAGGAACTCTCAATGAAAGCACCAATGTCGCTGTCAAAACCGGCGGATCTCGGGTAGGGGGTCCTGAACTGTGCGTCTAGGCGGATGGTAACAGGAGACAAGGGACACGATGTTTTTACCCAGGTTCGGGCCCTCTGGATGGAGGTAAAACCCTACTCCTGCTTGATTAATATTGATGATATGGGTAGTACAAGAGTTGATCTACCACGAAATCGGAGAGGCTAAACCCTAGAAGCTAGCCTATGGTATGATTGTTGTTCGTCCTACGGACTAAAACTCTCCGGTTTATATAGACACCGGAGAGGTCTAGGGTTACACAGAGTCGGTTACAATGGGAGGAGATCTACATATCGTATCGCCAAGCTTGTCTTCCATGCCAAGGAAAGTCCTATCCGGACACGGGACGAAGTCTTCAATCTTGTATCTTCATAGTCTGGGAGTCCGGCCAAAGGTCATAGTCCGGCCATCCGGACACCCCCTAATCCAGGACTCCCTCAGCCGTCTTTGCTGGGCTTGTCACTGGCTCGGCCAGTGCCCTGACTAGCTATTTGTCTTCTGGTGCTCACGGGATGGTGGTTCATGTAAAAAATATATTTCCTTGTCTTCATAAAGACCAACTTCGGCCTTCCGAATGCAAGCTAGACACCATATGAAACATGCAATCACATATGACACCGCAAAGTTAAAGCAAGCACATGGGATGGTGGTTCATTGCGAGCGAGGTCATCAACTCCAGAGCTACGTTTACCGTCACCATCTGCTGACACTGCACCCTTTATAGCGCTCTAACGTGTCGTGCCTACCCGCGTAGCAAGCTGGAGCAACTTCTCTCTTTTCTTTTCTGCTTCCCTCGAGGCAGACTCTGAAATACCCTTGCATAAAAACACAATAGCGAAAGTATGGGTGAAGTGTGTGCAGAACTAGTGCACTGTAAAAGTAGCAGATAGCAGGTGGCTGAAATATAAATGACAAGAGACATATGATAGCTCTACAACATTGCATATATGAGTACAGGAAATACAGGTACTCCTCCAGCACACCACCACATGTGGTCATATCTAAGATAACAGTCGACTGAAAATAAATAGGTTAGTTGATTTTTTTAATGAATCGTCCGATCTATAAGGAATGGGCAGATGGCCTTCATCTACCTCCCGCCAGTCACTGTTGACGATCTTTCTCGAACCGCTAGCGACCAGCGGCCTAGACCCCTGCCTCTGCCGCCCCGCCCTCCCCTTGACCTCACACCACCGCCGTGCTTGGCAGCGCCCCCAGGCCATCCCTTTAATCCTGGCCGACCTCCAGTCTCCAGATCGGGCACCAGTAGCTCTAGGCCGCACATGCCCCTAAGATAAACACCAAGGCGCTACTTCCCCGGTGTAAAAGGCGTACTAGCGCCTGTTACGCTGGGGAATGCTTCCGTTAATTGGGAATTAACTAGCCAGAAATTGAAATTCAGGGGGGCGACAGACCTCTAGCTAAGGAGAAATAGTATATGAGGAGAAACCTTGTGCATTGCGAGTTACTAGGAACATCTAGTATGAAGAAGAAGTGGTCAACTAGTGTCTTCAATGGGATGAATACCGTGCAAGCAGACACGTAAGATTTGCACGAATAAGGGAAGAGGAGTACATGTACCGGTTGCCAGTGTGGTGCCGATATGTCGCGGTGATCTTCTTGTTTTTCCCGGGGAACCGATGTTTTGGAGAGCCGTGGTTCTTTGGACAAACCCATGGCCAAATTGTTGACTGTGTTGCCATGGCCGTATATCAGCGGAGGGGAAGCAGATCCGAGGCGGCGAAGGACGGCGTAGCAGGAACAGCTCCGGTGCGGTGGACGGTGGCCAAGTTGGAGCGGCAGCGGTGAGGCACAGGATGGCGTGGTTGAACTGGCTTGGGTACGGACTGCTTGGCCTCGGTTTCAACTACTAGCCGTGGAGGGCATTGTGGTTGAGGTTGCGGTGGACGCCGACATCGGGGTATCGGCTCCGGCGTGATGGAGGAGGGCGGCGGTTGATGGGTGGGATGGGGTGGTGGACGGAGGATGCTATGGTTTCACGGCTGGTGGAGAGGTAGTTTTGGCGCCCACGGAGTACGAATGGGGAATCGGACGGGTGGGCGGGGGGACGGGGGACGGGGGGTGTCAGTGTCAAAACCGGCGGATCTCGGGTAAGGGGTCCCGAACTGTGCGTCTAGGCGGATGGTAACAGGAGACAAGGGACACGATGTTTTACCCAGGTTTGGGCCCTCTTGATGGAGGTAAAACCCTACGTCCTGCTTGATTGATATTGATATTGTGGATGTTTACAAGAGTGGATCTACCATGAGATCAAGGAGGCTAAACCCTAGAAGCTAGCCTATGGTATGATTGTAATGGTTGTTGTTGTTCTACGGACTAGAGCCATCCGGTTTATATAGACACCGGAGAGGGCTAGGGTTACATAGAGTCGGTTACAATGGTAGGAGATCTACGTATCCGTACCGCCAAGCTTGCCTTCCACGCCAAGGAAAGTCCCATCCGGACACGGGACGAAGTCTTCAATCTTGTATCTTCATAGTCTTGGTGTCCGGTCGATGATGATAGTCCGGCCGATGATAGTTCGGCTGATGATGGTAGTCCGGCTATCCGGACACCCCCTAATCCAGGACTCCCTCAGTAGCCCCTAAACCAGGCTTCAATGATGATAAGTCCGGCGCGTATATTGCTTGGCATTGCAAGGCGGGTTCCTCCTCCGAATGATAGAAGATTGTGAACACCAGGATAGTGTCCGGCTCTGCAAAATAAATTCCATATTCCACCGTAGAGAGAATAATATATACACAAGTTCAATCTGCTGTTGTTTTTTTGTGGAATGACGTCACGCCACTACCAAGCCATTACTTGAATCGTTTTTTACTCTACCACCTCAGCGCATTTAGCGAAGCGGTTTCCTTGGCACGTCTTGTTGAAGCAGAGATCGTGTTCCCCCTTAATCTGGGATTCTCATCAATACGGACGTGGGTAACCCAACCGCGCCATTGATGGTGACGCTTGGGGGATAAGCGAGTTTTACCAGGCTGGTGGGGGACGTGTAGACTTCGCCTGCCCATATAAGGGATAAGGATTCACCTTTTCACCTACGCCTTCTTCCTCCTTTGCTTATCCATCTCCGCGCACTCGAGCTCCAGCGCCCAAGCCCGCACATCTCGTCTCAACCTTCCCCAGTCATGTCTGGAGAGGGAGGCAAGTGGATGACGTCCTCCGTTACGGAGGAGCACATCGAAAGACTGCGCAGCGCCGGCTACCTGTCCGGCGACATCGCGCACTGGCTGCCCGACGAGGGGCAGCTCATCCCCACCCCCAGGCCCCATGAGAGGGTCGTTTTTCTTCCCCACTTCCTCCGCGGACTGGGCTTTCCACTTCACCCCTTTGTCCGGGGGCTCATGTTCTACTACGGCCTGGATTTCCATGATCTGGCGCCAAACTTCATCCTCAACATCTCAGCGTTTATCGTCGTGTGCGAGGCCTTCCTCTGCATCCAGCCCCACTTCGGCTTGTGGCTCAAGACCTTCAATGTCAAGCCGAAGGTAGTGAAGAGCACTCAAGCGGAGTGCGGAGGCGCCATGTTGGGCAAGATGCCCAACGTCCTTTGGTTCGAAGGGGCCTTCGTGGAATTCAATAAGGGGTGGCAATCGGGGTGGTTCTATATCACCGAGCCGCGCGACCCTACGTGGGCGGCGGCCCCCGAGTTCAGATCTGGTATCCCCACGCAGCTCACCTCCTGGAAAGAGAAGGGCTTGCTGCGGGGTAGTTTGGAGGAGCTGACGGGACTCCAAGCCTGTATCCAGAAGCTGGTGAAGAAGCTCAGGCTAGTTAACGTGGTCCAAGTCATGCTCGTTCGCCGGATTCTCCCATGCCAAGAGCGGGCATTCAATCTGTGGGAGTTCAATCCGGAACAGCACCAGGCGCTGAGCGGGCTCTTCAACACGATGTACGAAGGCGCCTGGAGGGTGCTGTTCAAGGGCGCCGAAGCCCCCGCATCCGCGACTAAAGATCGCGGATTTTGCTTGCAGCGCCAAGCCGACGAGGTAAGTGATTCTACCCCTTTACGGGACACTTTCTTTTCTTAGTTTGACTCTATGCGGGTTTTAATTTCCCCTTTTCCTTTGACAGGACTGGATGAGGAAGGCGGAGCAGATTATCTGCCCGGCTCCTATGCCAGAAAACCCAGTAGACGCTCATCTAGCGAGGCTGCTGGTTCCGGCACCGCACGTGGTGCCGGAGAAGAAGGCCAAGAAGGAGGCCACGGGTGCTCGAAAGAGTTCCCGTTTTCAGGTGTCCGACGACTCCGGGGCGGACTCCTCCCCCGAAAACGAGGAGGAGAAAGAGGACTCTCTCCCAGAGGAGGGAGAGAGGAAGAGGAAGGCTTCCCCAACAGGGGAGGCCGAAGGGTCCAAGAGGGGAAGGACTATTCCCCCGGACAGCTCCGCCAACATCAACGTTGGCGAGGAAGAATGGCCTTCAAGGGCCAGGCCTCCGGCGAGATCGTAAGTATCCGGATTCCTGAATGATTTATAATTTCTTTTTCTGTGTCACATAGTGTCATTCTGATGTCGCATGCTGCCTGTAGTCCGGCCAATGATGATCTCCCCGCTTCATCGAGCGGGTCGTTGGCTCCGTCGGATGTAGACTCCATCCCGACTGCCTCCACCCCTCGCGACACCGAGGACGCCGAGGTGGGATCCCAAGAAGGGACCCATCAGGGGGAGGCTCCGGAGGCGCCACAAGGCGGCCTCCCGGACTTTGCGCCGGACCCCACATCAGAACCCGCAGTGGTTCCGGAGTCCGGCCGGTGGCCCCTTCGCACGAAGGGCAAGACCGTGACGCCGGCAGCTTCCGTCCAACCGGAGGCGCCAGACAATTTGTTGGAGGCGCTGCAGAGCGCTTCCATCGAGGAAGAACACCGCACTATTATGAGTGCGGTGATTCAGAAGGTACAGCTTGCCAAGAGCGGGCTGACCGAAGCCTGCAGTAGCCTTCTATCAGGCTTTGAGGTAAGAAGTTAAAAATATGCAATGTAATACCTCATAGACAGTAGCCCCTGATGCTCGGTTCGGTGTTCGGAAAGAAAAGCCGGACTGAGGATCTAAAAAAAAAAGATATACGCAGGGTTGCTAAAAAATTATGTCAATATGGGTTGCAGGCTGCGCTGCTGACCTCTGCTGCACTGACTGTGGAGGTCGGTGCTTTCAAGCAGGAGCTCGAGCGGTCCGAGCAAGAGCTCGGCCGCGCCAAGAAGCAGCTCCAGGACAAAGAAGGTGAGTCACACCACTTTGAACTTGTACCTTACAGAAAAGGATTTAGGTTACAACAAAAAATAACAAGGATAACATGGGTACTGCAGGGGCCACGAACGAGGTGGCGACCCTGAAGGAGGCCGTGTCCGCGGCCGAACGCAATGCAGCCGCGGAACGGGCAGAGCGAGAAAAGCAGGAGGCGCGGGTGGCGGTGGTTCGGCAAGAGCTCCAGGCTCTCATGGAAAAGCATGAGAGTTTGGAGCGTGACTCAAAGACTCGAGAGTCCGAGCTTGCCTCGGCTCTCGAAAGTGCCAAAACTGCCAAGGCCGATGCCCATAAGTCCCTTCAGGAGATTGAGTTGGTGAGGAAGATAGCGGCAGGTAAGGCATTTTTCATGCAAAGCAAGCATGTGAATGTAAATTACGTGTTACTTACCCAAATTCGGAGCTCTCTAGGGACGTTTGCAGATCTGCCTCACAGCGTGTCTGATGCCGCTGCATTCTACCGAGCCGAGGAGGGGAGCTCAACGGAGAAGGTCTTCTGGTCTCAGTATGCTGAGGCCGGCCATCCGGTGCCCCCTAGCGACCAGCTGAAGCAGCTGGTCGAGCTCCACAAGGTGGCCGAGCAGGCCATGAAGGGCCTCATAGTCCGGCTGTGGCCTGGAGAGGCCATGCCTGGGAGCTATTTCGGCCTCGTGCGACGGTTGGTGGATGCATGCCCCTGGGTGGAGGTTATCAAGCGCTCCGCCTATATTGAAGGTGCTCGTCGGGCCCTTGCCCATGCAAAGGTGCATTGGGGCAAGCTGGATGTGGAGAAGCTAATCACTGACGCGCCACCAGCGGGCAAGGAATATCGTACGCCCGAGATGTACTATAAGACTATCCTGAAGGGTGCTCGCAAGATTGCGGATGAGTGCCCCAGGGTTGTAATTATTGAGTAAATTCGCAATGTGTTATCTTGTGCGCTGAAAACTTTGTTCATATGCGCTAAGCAATGCTTGTTAATTTAAAATATTACCTTCTGTGCAGCCGTTTATTAAATCTGAGAGATGGCAAGTCGTCGGCTTCAGCCCCCATGCCACGAGTGCTGGGGTGTTCGGGATAAACTTGAGCACTCTTGTTCCCATTTTTGGGTCCATCTAGGGAGGCGCTCAACACAACGAACAAGGCAACCGGACTTATAGTGCTTGAACACTCTCACTTAGCCATAGAATTCTATAATTTTAAATTTCGGCGAAGCCCCTAGTATTCGGAAGACCGAATTCGGGGCGCTATCCACGCCTTCGTCGGACATTATCCGGTACTTCGCTCGAAGCGGCGTAGGTCTTTAAGGACCCGAAAAGACCTCTCGAACAGCGACCAGTCTCTCGCCTTATCATGACAGTCAGTTTTAGCTTTCTCCACTGAGGCGTTAACCCGGCTCAACCGGGGCGCAATCGCAGTGGTTCTCCCAGTGCTACCTTAGCCGATAGAACAGAACGTAAGGTGCCAAACATGGGAGCCGGGCAAACCCAACTATTGATGATTTGGAGCCGATTCATATAATGCTATAAGTTCGGGGTGCCGCACTTGTGAAAGTGTTCGGACTTTATCACACCATAATGCGGGGAACATAAGCCCCTGGTGTATTTGGCCGTACCAAAATGTACGGATGCAACATGTCGTAAATGAACATATATATATAAGGTAATGCAATTATGGGCAAAAAGTGCTGCATTTTATTCAAGAACATATGCTATGAGTGCGGAATGATACAAATAGTGCGGAAAGCAAGGGATTGGACGAATTAAAGGCGTCTCCCTCCAGGGGTAGGCCGCGGAATGGTGTATTTAACAAATTTAATGCTCGTAATGGAGACCACCTGAGTGTTCGTCGCAGCCTTTGTCCCTCCCTGGCTGTTGCATCATGAGTTCGGCAGGCTCGCCGCCGGACAGAGTTCTGTATAAAAAAGAGAGAAATAAAAGATAAAAAGAGCGACACACTTGGGAGCCCCTGGTGTGGTCGAACCGCACTCTGGGTCTGTTGTGGTTGTGCCTCTCCCCTTATGCCCATGGTATCTCCAGGGCGTAATTATGTACGCGGAGAGTTTGTCTTACAATTGTGCGAGGGCTGGGGTTGAGGCCGCATTGCTACGCGTGCTCGGAACGTGCCAGGTGGTCTTGGTTGATGTTGCTCCGGGCGCGTTTGGCCGTGTCCGGTCGTTTAACGGCCGGACTCGAAAATTGCCTTAAAAGGCTGCTATGTACTTCTGCCGCGAGAGCCGCTGTATGTTCCTCCGTTCGGAGAGAGCGTTCCGTGTTTCCATTGACCGTGATGACTCCACGAGGGCCTGGCATCTTGAGCTTAAGGTATGCATAATGCGGCACCGCGTTGAATTTTGCGAACGCGGTTCGTCCGAGCAGAGCATGATAGCCACTGCGGAATGGGACTATGTCGAAGATTAACTCCTCGCTTCGGAAATTATCCGGGGATCCGAAGACCACTTCCAGTGTAACTGAGCCTGTACAACTGGCATCGACACCTGGTATGACGCCTTTGAAGGTTGTCTTTGTAGGTTTAATCCTTGAAGGGTCTATGCCCATCTTGCGCACTGTATCCTGATAAAGCAGGTTCAGGCTACTGCTGCCGTCCATCAGGACTCTCGTGAGGTGAAATCCATCGACGATTGGGTCTAAGACCAATGCGGCGAATCTGCCATGGCGGATACTGGTTGGATGGTCTCTCCGATCGAAAGTGATCGGGCAAGAGTACCATGTGTTGAATTTTTGGGCGACTGGCTCCATCGCGTATACGTCCCTTAGTGCACGCTTCCGCTCCCTCTTGGGTATATGCGTTGTGTATATCATGTTTACCGTCCAAACTTGAGGGGGGAATCCCTTTTGTCCTCTATTGTTCGGTGGCCGGGTCTCTTCCTCGTCATCGCTATGTAGCCCCTAGTCATTGTTTTCGGCGATTAATTTGCCTGCCTGCTTAAATACCCAACAATCTCTGTTGGTGTGGTTAGCTGGCTTTTCGGGGGTTCCATGTATTTGACAGGAGCGGTCGAGTATTCGGTCCAAATTGGATGGGCCCGGAGTGGTTCTTTTGAATGGCTTCTTCCGTTGACCCGGCTTGGAGCCTCGGAATCCGGCGTTGACTGCCGTATCCTCATTGCTATCGCCGTTAATGCAGCGTTTGTTTTTGTTTCGACGCGACCTGCCATTGCGGTCCTTGGTATCCGGACTGCCAGCGTTTTTGCTGAGGTTGTTGTTGCGAGCTAGCCAGCTATCCTCTCCCGCACAGAAGCGGGTCATGAGTGATGTGAGGGCTGCCATGGATTTCGGCTTTTCCTGTCCTAGGTGCCGGGCCAGCCACTCGTCGCGGATGTTATGTTTGAAGGCAGCGAGGGCCTCTGCATCCGGACAGTCGACGATTTGATTTTTCTTTGTTAATAACCGTGTCCAGAATTGCCTGGCCGATTCGTTTGGCTACTGGATTATGTGGCTTAGGTCATCTGCGTCCGGTGGTCGCACATACGTGCCTTGGAAGTTGTCGAGGAATGCGGCTTCCAGGTCTTCCCAGCATCCAATTGACTCTGCGGGCAGGCTGTTAAGCCAAAGCCGAGCTGGTCCTTTAAGCTTGAGCGGGAGATATTTGATGGCGTGAAGATCGTCGCCGCGGGCCATATGTATATGGAGGAGATAATCCTCAATCCAAACCGCGGGGTCTGTTGTGCCATCGTAGGATTCGATATTAACGGGTTTAAACCCTTCAGGGATTTGATGATCCATTACTTCGTCAGTGAAGCATAGTGGGTGCGCGGCGCCTCTGTATGGAGCAATATCGCGACGTAGCTCGAGAGAGCGTTGTCTGCTGTGTTCGGCCCGGCCGGAGTAGTTGTATCCGGCGCGACGGTATTCGTCGTGGGTCTTGGGGCGCCCACGTGATCCATAGATAGATCTGGATTGTCTTGCCTTGTCCTCCAGTATATCCCGTAAGTCCGGCGCGTTCCCCCGTGGCTTCATGCTTTTTGAGCGATGCCGGGGTACGGTTTTGGTGGAGGGCTTGCACGCCTCTCTGTCGCGGCAACGAGGTGGTCGGTCTGCCGTATTGTGCGCTGGTGATGCAGGTTTGTATGCTTCCTCCTCTAGTCGGGGGAGCAACCTGCGTTTTGGGTAACTTTTGGAGGGGCGTTCGAGTTCATACTCTTCGGCCGCGAGGACCTCGGTCCATCTGTCGGCCAGTAGGTCTTGATCAGCTTGAAGCTGTTGCTACTTTTTCTTTAGGCTGTTTGCCGTGGCCATTAGCCTACGTCTAAAATGCTCTTGTTCGACGGGATCCTCAGGCACGACGAATTCGTCGTCGTCGAGGCTTGCCTCGTCTCCGGAGTGAGGTAAGTAATTATCATCCTCGACCTCTTCATCTGTCGCCCTCACGTGAGGGCTTGCTTCTGCCTCCTCCTGCACTGGATCGTGCTGGAGGGGGTTGTCTTCGGCACTTTCTGGGGTGTTATTATCTCCTGTGCCGGAATCTCTATTCTTGCTGTGGCGGGATTTAGAGCGGCGCCGCTGATGTCGGCGCTTGGGCTGTTTCTTTAAGGAATCGGCCTCCGTTGCTTCTTCGCCGTCCCCATCTTTTGGGGTGTCCACCATATATATGTCGTATGACGAGGTGGTCTTCCAGTGTCTTGTAGGCACTGGTTCTTTATAGTCTCCGGCATCGTCGTCCATACCGTCGATGTCTTCGGAGTCGTAGTCGAGTACGTCGGTTAGATCGTCGACGGTGGCTACGAAGTGGGTGGTGGGTGGGCTCTGAATTTCTTCGTCATCCGCGTCCCAACCATCCTGGCCGTAGTTCGGCCAGGGCTCTCCGGATAGCGAGAGATGCTTCAGCGAATTTAAGATATCGCTGAAGGGTGAGTGCTGAAAGATGTCCGCAGCGGTGAATTCCATGATCGGCGCCCAGTCGGATTCGACTGGCAGGGGCGCAGGAGGTTCGGAGTCCGGCAGAGAGTCTGGCACCTCAGAGTCATGAGCTTTATGCGGGACAAGGTAAGTGTTCGGCTCCATCACCGTAGAAGTTGCAGCTCCCGAGGCGGTGTCCAGCCATCCGTCCTCGATCTGAGCGATTGGCTCCGGACTATTGGTTGGACCGGATTCGAGTGCGGCCTCCAAGGTGCTGTCCAGCGGCAGAGTTAGGTCGTGCCCATCGTGACAGCGTGGCACGCTCGGCTGTGGCTCAGATCCATCGAAGATCAAGTCCCCGCGGATATCGGCCATGAAGTTTAGGCTTCCGAACCTGACCTGACGGCCAGGGGCGTAGCTTTCAATCTGCTCCAGATGGCCAAGTGAGTTGGCCCGCAGTGCGAAGCCGCCGAATACGAAGATCTGCCCGGGGAGAAAAGTCTCACCCAAGACTGCGTCGTTGTCGATTGAAGAGGCCATCAAGCCTATCGGTGACGACACAGAGGAACTCTAAATGAAAGCACCAATGTCGGTGTCAAAACCGGCGGATCTCGGGTAGGGGGTCCCGAACTGTGCGTCTAGGCGGATGGTAACAGGAGACAAGGGACACGATGTTTTACCCAGGTTCGGGCCCTCTTGATGGAGGTAAAACCCTACGTCCTGCTTGATTGATATTGATATTGTGGATGTTTACAAGAGTGGATCTACCACGAGATCAAGGAGGCTAAACCCTAGAAGCTAGCCTATGGTATGATTGTAATGGTTGTTGTTGTTCTACGGACTAGAGCCATCCGGTTTATATAGACACTGGAGAGGGCTAGGGTTACATAGAGTCGGTTACAATGGTAGGAGATCTACGTATCCGTATCGCCAAGCTTGCCTTCCACGCCAAGGAAAGTCCCATCCGGACACGGGACGAAGTCTTCAATCTTGTATCTTCATAGTCTTGGAGTCCAGTCGATGATGATAGTCCGGCCGATGATAGTTCGGCTGATGATGGTAGTCCGGCTATCCAGACACCCCCTAATCCAGGACTCCCTCAGGGGGAGAACCATGTTTCGGTCAGGGACGCACTTGTTTTTGGCTTTTTTGAACAGGAGATGGGACACACTTGTTTGAAATTTGGGGAAAGTACAAACTTTGCCCCCCCTCTTAAATTTTGGACCTACTACGGGTCGGGGGTAGGATGGTAATCCCAGGTGTCCCAAATAGTGGGCGGGAGCGATTTCAGCCGCGCGCATGTGTGCTTAGGCAGCCATTGTGTATGAATATTTTTCGGAGGCGGTTGTGTGGCGTCTAGATGAAGCTACAAACCTACCCCGGTTTAGACCTTTGGACGTCGGGCCGGTAGGTTTCACGGGTCGGAGTTATTAGAAAAGTAATTTCCTTGTACTACCAAACATTGGTCTCACGTGGTTTCGGGCGAGTAGAGGCTCTTTTGGCGCTTCGTTCGAAATTTTGAAACACAAGCATTCACGTTTAGAGTACTCTTGAACTATGAGGATTGACCTAAATAGACAATGTTATATTTGACCTTGTATGTTTGAAAACCTCATTAAATTATCCGCTTCTTTTTGAAATTTTGACACTTGATAATCCTATAACTACGATTATTTTGGAATGGAGGAGCTAAATTTGAATCTATTTTTTACACGACTACATATGCTATTATGTGCAAATTCAGAGCAAAGATTGGTGCCCCCATAATTTAGGTATGATTTACAAATGCCATGATATAAAATTCAAATAATTCAATGGACTTCATGTTGAATTCGGTTTTTTTAAACCACCTTAAGTTGAATTCAAATGTATGCTAGTTCATAGGTAGCTATTTATAATGTTCATTGTGTAACTTTTGTATGTATAATGTGCTTCACACACACAACATGAACTATACTCACGTTTATATTCGATTGCTAAAGTGATGCATTGTCTGGAGTTCAAAATACTAACTATGTGGATCAATTGTGTCGAATAATAACATAGACATGCTCAATTTCGATAGAATCTAGATGTCTGATGGATCAATGACCGTTCCTTACGCGAATTGAAAATATCATGATCCCATCCTAATATGTGGATACAATTTATATCTTTAATCAATGTGTACAACAGTCTTTTACGTGTAGTTTCACTCTCCATCGGTGGTCTCTCACACATGCTCACACACTCTCTCTCGAGGTGTCTTTCTCGCACACATGCTCTAGATATAACCCTCCCCCCTCTCGTAACCATTTACAACTGTTTTCACTAACCTTTATCACAAGCACTCTTCCTCTCGCAAGCATACACATGCACAATCCCCATCGACCCTTTCTATATACATGGACCTGCCTATGTGTCTCATGTACGCACATTATCTTTAGGCCTGTCTCTCACGCATTGTCTCACACCTCCCTTCCTAATCGACGAGTATGATTCTAGCAGAGCATTCTGTAGGATGCCCCTTAAAGTTAGGTTGGATGAATAGTAATATCAGAGATAAAGGGGTTAGCTTAGTCTGAGAACCTAGGGTTACAAATCCTAGCCGGCTTTGTTAGTCGACACGGATTCCTTCACAATTCTGCTATCTTTGTCTTGTACGACTAGTCATCCATGGGTCTTCCTAAATGTGTCACGGGCCGACCAATGTGGCGCAGGACGGAACCGAACGAAGAGCCTCACCTCGACCCACCGGACCTCACGCGGCGACACACCCTCTGCCCCCACGTCTCATTATCTTCTCACACCCACACATACCAACATAAACACCACACACACAAAACATTTCTCCTGGTGCCTCTATCCCCTCCCCCTTGCATATACACACTCAAGGGAAGGGAATCTCTCGTCGTGACGTGATATTCATCTCTCTCTCTGTAGACCACTCTCATTTCTCATGC
>NC_041385.1:649883166-649892158 GCF_002162155.2 Triticum dicoccoides
GAATACGTAATACACACACATACCTCTCTAGGCCCCGCCAAATGCATCAACTACACATTCACACATGTTACATCACGTACCCCATTGATCTAAAAAGTCCCTTCTTCACGTTTATTTCGCATACAACATTCCTTTTGAATAAAGTGTGGCCAAAAAATTATTTTAGAGTTTCTACGTATATACAACATTACAGAGTTATATGGAGGAGTACGAACGCTAATTTTCATTGCATGGTGCCCACAATGATATTTATTCCGCACTGTGAATTTGTATATTTTTATACTATATACAAAGTTAGTCATAATAAAGAGAAACGAAGAGCATCTCTCTCTCCATCGCATACCCCCCCTGTACGCCCGTTTCACGTATGCACACAAACTATTTCCAGGTCCTCTAAAAGTAAGCCCCCAGCACATTCATGCATGTTTCATCTTTATCTCGCGATATATACAATGACGATCATTACGGTCACCATTTACGTTTAATGGTTATTATACAGTCACGGGTTCACTGTACAACTCTGTATTTGCTCAAGACATGACCAGTTGACCAGTTAAACGCTCCACGTGGCACCTCTAGTGTTGCATCACATTATCTCACTACGATGGTGCCCACCTGTCGGCTTGTATCTACTCTAAATCTACACTCTTATAAAATACACTTAAAATACACTCTTATAAAAACAGAGTTGGTGATGATGGTGTGCCTGTCATCCTACAATATAGGCCGTCCAATTTATATCTGACGGATAGGAAAGAAACTATGGCAATTTTGCAAAAAGGTACCCACACACCTCTCCACATTTGCAAATAAGGCCTTCCCTCATTCACCCTTTTCTCTCACAAGATAAACTAGTCATACAAATGCATCTTGATGTTACGTGCAACGCATGGGCATCTTGCTAGTAAGAATGAAAACAAACAACAACAAAATATTTGGACGGTGGTTCGAAGTCATGACCGCAGGCACAACGGACAAGGTGGCCTTGTATTGGTATGTTGAGCCGTCTGTTTTAAGTTTTAACACACAAGAGCTGGTGTGGTGATTATACACACACGCACACATGCACACGGACTGCATGCATGCAACACTCACACAAACACATGCACCCACGCATGCAGGCAACACTCACACGTACACACACATCCACGCACGCATGCAACACTCAACGCACACACACATGCATGCATGCACACCAATACACCACACCACCAACACACACTCTCACGCTCAAGTGCTCAACCTACACGTGCATGCGCACACATCAGGCCCTGACAGACACATACACAACTAGGTGATTCCCGCACGCGGGTTGGAGTCTTGTCGCGCCTGCGTAAATTTGTGTTTATCTGACCTTTTCCCTATGCGAACTGACAGGTGGGACCCACAAGGAACGTGGTCAATTTAACTAGTCAACATGGCGCCACACAGACTATTTGGCCGGTCAACAGAGTGCAATCCGATGCTGAACCGTGAGCAAGTGACCATATAATCACCGCAAAATGTATATAGTGACCGTAATCAGCTTATTCTGAAGTTCGGTGACCGTATTACGCTTTTCTCTTTGTAGGCCCTCCAAAACTACATCTCTACACGTTCTCGCATGTTACATCTAACTAGCAAGATGCCCATGCGTTGCACGGAACATCAAGATGCATTTGTATGAGTAGTTTATCTTGTGGGAGAAAAGGATGAACGAGGGAAGGCCTTATTTGCAAATGTTGAGTGGGTGTGGGTATCTTTTTGCAAAATTTCTATTTTTCCTTCCTATCTGTCAGATATAAATCGGACGGCTTATATTGCAGGATGGCAGGCACACCATCATCACCAACTCTGTTTTTTATAAGAGTATAAGTAGAGACAACTATGCAATACAGCACTACTACTACACTCTAACACAATAAATCATATGTGTTTTTAGTTTTACTAGATATCATATTGTTACATAATTAATCAGTTTGCATACATTAAAATTGCCTTTGAAATGTATGGCCAGTATCATCTACCGCGCGGGAAAATCCCGCCCTTTCCTGTTTAATCGGGTTTGTATCGATGGATCGTGCAAAACAACAAAACTATAGTACTATACAGTATAAGTGACAGTTCACTGGGCCGTCATGTCGTGTACTCCTTCATTGTAAGAGTGGAGCGCTCGCTTTCATAAATCTTCTAGTCCCTTTCGCTGACATGTGGGACATCAAGCTACCGGGTCCATGTGCCATACCGGAATACAGTGCAGAGCAGCTGGGGTGAAGCACCCCAGTCATAGCGCCGGCGTAGTAATGAGCAATGAGGCATCAAGTCACAAAGTTGCACCTTTCCCGCAGTTAAGTTGGAGGGACGAAGTAATAATGCTAAAAAAAGAAGTTGGAGGGACGAAGCAACCATCATTTCACTCATTGCTGAATCCGCTTCTCCCTCATCTTCTTCAACTTAACCACGTGTTGCTTCTGCCGTTGTTCTGCCTCATGTGGGATGCGGATCGGCTTGGTAAAGCACTGACACGTGGGACCGCTTGTTAGCAAACTGCCAAGACAACGTACTCAAAAAATAAGAAACCTCCCCCGCCATCCGCGCGGCAAAATCACCTCCTTTTTACTAATCTTGATTCTATAATTTTGTAGATCAATATAATTGAGATTTGTATAGATAGCACACAGGAGCAAAACCAAGTGGTACGGTTAAGCGCATCCACAATGTGTAGCCAAATGTGAAAAATAGCTTTTGGCATCGTGGGAACCATTGTGGACGGTGTTGCCAAAGCCAAAAAGATGGAACCGAAGCTCCCAGATTGATTGATTGAAGGAATAGAAACATGCAATGTCTCTCCTCTTTCTCCCATGCTTGGACGCATGTAGTACAGTATAGAGCACATAGTCTACTCCCCTGTCCCTTTTATCACAAATCACAAAGCAGTGAGGCATCAAATCACAAAAGCACGGACGAAGCAACCATCATTTCACTATTTGCTGACTCAGCTTCTCCATCGTCTTCTTCGAGAAACCATTTCACCGCACTAAGCTGGACGGACGACGCTATTGTGTACTAGTAGTACTAGTACATTTATGCGTCCTTTGGTTCAACGGACTTCCTGGATGCAAATAAGGCGGTTGTCTCGGCTTGCAGGCGGCACTTGTGAACGACTTACCGTGGTCTCCCTCAAGGCCTCAATGGTGTTCTTCGTCGAACGCACTTCGCCAAACCACAACGTCTGAGATATCGTCGACGTCACCGCAATGGGGAAGGAAGTCAAATATAGTTACTACCTCCATTTTTTTGTACACAAGGTCAGAATATCAAAATTACAATTTGCAAAAGGCCACTAACACTAATCGAGGCAAAATTGATGGGGTTTGCCTCGTACTAGCAACCAAGGACATTAATATCCCCTGCATGCATGCGGAAGTGAGAAGGTTGGTTTGCATGGCGCTGTATTAATCAAGCGATGAGGAGTGAGATGGTTAGCTCTTTGGTCTTTGGAGAAAAAAATATGCATCAATTGACACGTAAAATGAGGATTTGTATCAATTAAATACCGCGAAGGAAAACCCCGCCTTTCTTTTTTAACACTAGTACTCCTAGTATGTCCAGTTTGGGTCTAGGCCTTGCATTGCCATACTTCGCCACACATTTATGCAAGCTTGCCTAAAGTTTTCAAAATGAGAAGGAGGTACACTTGCACACTGCTGTCGCGGTCGCACTGCACCTGACACGGTCGCTCCTGCACGCCGCGGTCACACCGCACCCTCACACAGTCGCTCCTGTAGGCCGCAAACTCAACCAAGGGAACGCACCCTCACTAACACATGCTGTCGCATGTGAACAAACCAAACTCAGCCATCCTACCGATGACACATAATTTTTGTTCATAGAGTATGTTTATCCAACCGCATGTTGGGGAGTATCCGTATGGCCCGTGCGGTGCTCTATTGGCTGTTGGGGAAGAAGAAGAGGTGAGGAAGAAGGGTTAGGAGACGTAGGATATTCATCCAACCTCCTGAAATGGTAGACTGACCCAAGTCAGGCGACTTGCATAACAAATATATGTTTTTACACAGCAAAAGATCCATAAAAACAACAACATAAAGAAAAACTATCATTGCTCGCAGAATGAGACGGCCTCCTTGTCTTTGGCTGCCGGCGCGAACCAGCCGTAGCTGCCGACGTGTGTCTCTGCATCGTGGTTGTCCTCGGCCTCCAGCTACTCGTTCACGCGGAGCGTGCGGGCGCTCTGCATGGACGAGAGTACTGCCCGGTTCAAGTCGAGGACATCTGGTTATGCCTGCAGGAGGGCCTCGATGGCAGTGGCATCTGCGCGCTCCGCGTCGAGTCGAGCCTCCGCTGCCCGTTCAAGTCCAGGACGTCCAGTTCCGCCTTCAGGAGGGCGTCGATGAGAGCGGCATCCGTGCGCTCCGTGTCGAGTCGAGCCTCTGCCGCCCGGTTCAAGTCCAGGACGTCCGGTTCCGCCTGCAGGAGGGCCTCGATGGCAGCGGCATCCGCGCGCTCCGCCTCAAGTTGAGCCTCCGCCACCCGATTCACATCCACGACATCCGGTTCTGCTTGCAGGAGAGCCTCGATGGCAGCGGCTTGCATGAGCTCCGCGTCGAGTTGAGCCTCTACCTCTAGGTCCTCCTTTAGTATCGCCATGTTGAACCGCTGGTCCACCTGCACCATGGGGGACTCGGACGCCGGCACAAAGTCGACGTCCATCATCTCATACCCATCAGGGCCTTCTGCGCCGCGACCTCTGCCACGAACATTGGATCAACTTCCTCCTCCTCGTAGCTTGGCTCCAGAGAACTTGGGGATTAGCCTGCCACAAAGCGAGCTTGGGAACCGAGGCCTGTGGCGCCAACCGCCGCCGTGATTTCTGCGCGGCGCTCCGGCGTCAACATCTTGTAGTAAGTGATCTTGCGGTGCACCATGGCTTTCCGACGAACTAGGGGACGCTTGATGCGGGCTAGGGGATCGAAAGGTGGGGGAATGGGCTGGAGATTAGGTGTGGTTTTAGGGCAGTGGCTGGCATAGGCCGAGCAGCGAAGGTTCTGGTGTGAATAGTGGTTCTGGTGACGACCGGTCAATCGGTTTTGACTGTACATTGCTCTTGTCACGTTCGCGTTGCAGCCCGGCACGCTGGACCCTCCATGTTGCTCACCGAATGGAACGCGCTTCGTCTTGTGTTTTCACTCGCTTGTGGGACCACAGTTGAGAGCAAACCGACGTCCCTCCCCCTCCCCCGCTCGCGTCATTTATTATACTACCACTCCCTCCGTTTTATGCGGAGTAAATAAAAACAGTGGGAGTATACTACAGATGAGGATCCCCTGACATGGCCGAACCCATTGAGTAACTAACATGCGGGGCCTAGCAAGCATGGGGTCCACCAGTAAGTGACCGAAAGGGAGGGTAAGGCAAGGATACCTACGTCAGAGGATCCACATCCACTACTACTCCCTCCTCCATTTACTATATAGGGCCTAATGCGTTTTTCCAGGCTAACTTTGACCAAATGTTAGAGTAATAATATATGACATGAAACTTACACAAAGCATATGGTCAAATTCATATGTGAAAGGAGTTTCCAATGATATAATTTTCACATTATACATCTCATGTACTATTAATCTTGTCAATAGTCAAATGCAGTTTTAAAAACGCATTAGAGCATGGTTAATAATATAGCCAGTCGATGGCTATGACGGACTGCCATGTCATCTATAGCCATCATCTATTATATGCACTCATACGGTAGTGTGGGCTATAAGGTTGGATATTTTCCGCAAAAAAAGGTTGGCTATTGTATTAGTACTTTTTTCCATCTCCTGTCTATCTCTTTCTTCATATTTATTGTATTTAACTAGGAATGCGTATATAGCTAGGCTCTTGCATGAGAGCTCACTCCACTTACTTTTTCACATCTCTCTCCTCCACATAGGCCCTATATAAATGGAAGGAGGGAGTACTACTATGAGCACTGCATACTCTAGTACAGATGTTGTTAGTACTCCACATGTACTATTGGACAGGGAGCTTAAAAAGTTACTATTGGACTGGCTATACGTGGCGAAATCCTAGTAGGAAGAGCATGCGCGAGAACAAGCACATTCACGTGGTTAAAAACAAATTGGAAACCATCTCGAGTACAAATCTAGGAGTACGTACGAATCTAACAATATTGATTGGGCGTTGTTGAATGTTGATACTTTTTTTATCAAAGTAGATATACTTTGACTACACATAAAACTTATATGTGAACTACAAAGGATAGGAGGGAGTATATTGTACGTTCAAAAAGGAAACGAAGATTGAATACCCTTTATATATGATTTGTGGATGCTATGATCACCGGTTCAAAATTTTGAATCCGCCTTAGGTATCACGTGCCCCCACTCGTTCTCTCTCAATGCATCCCGGGGTCCGGATATCGATTGAAAGAGGACTAGGGTGGGTATATGCGAATGATACTCGGCAGAATGTTCAAATGAGACATGCGGGAGGATGGACTCGACCGGAGGGCGACACGATCGACGGAGAAGAGGGTTGGAGAGGAATGAGAAATAAGCAAATGCCACATGATTATACTTGAACGACTCAAATAAACAACAAGTTGTCTCGCTTGGCCTACATAGTGAAAGGCCTAATGCGCAACATGGAGCACTAATGCTCAAATATGGCCAGGAAAACAGGGAAACTGACATGTGGGGCACACCCGTCGGGACGACGTAGCGTAGACTAGTCCAATGGAGGAGCTGGCCCACGACCTCCTCGCCAACCGACAACCGTTCATGTGGGTCATTGGGGCCAACAACATGGTGCAGCTCCAGCACCGCCTCTAGACACGGCGACCGCGGTGAGCGACACGCTCATATCGTTAGTAGACACGGTCGGTTTCAGTGTGCCTAGGGTGGCGTTAGTGTTGTGGCACGACCAACAGTATGTTTGGTTCGTGCCCAAGGTTGCCCCATCAAAGCATTGGGTAGCCAAAATTTTGGTTGAGGTATTGGTTGCCCATGATTTGGCCGACATTGGCAAGAAAAATGAACTAGAGTTGGCTAGAGTTCATTGGCATGCCAAAAAAATGGCAACCATCCAAACAAAGACCAATCTTTGGGTCATGACCAAAATTTTGGTAAGGTGCACTTTGGCCACAATCCAAACACACCCGAACACGCGGGTCGTCGAGGATGCACGGGGCGCCGTGACGCGTCCGTGGAGTGGTGTAGCGCGGCCAACTACATCCTCAGGACCTGAGACCATGCCGGGTCGTCTTGCTTTTTCAATGACATGCGGGGATCGCATGTGAGCAAAGGGCATCTCCAACGTTGCCACGACCGCAGCTGACTACCCTGACACACTAAAACACTCGTCCCTCGCGTCGTCGCGCGGTGCGTTCCCAACCGGCACCAGCTACCCGCATTCATGCCATCCGTTCGTATGTCGTCGTTAAGAGGCTCGGTGCCTGAGGAACTAACTCCGGCGGCTTAATGACGCACCCGGACGCTTGGCCTCACCGGAATGCGCAACTTAAAGCGGCAACGCCCAGCTAACCTCCACACCATAGCGCATCGTCCTCCTACCTGGCACCACATCCTCCATGACCACAAGTGCAAATGCTCTGTGGGAGAGCTTGTCTTCTGGGATGAAGCTCTTGGTCGCCGCCCTCGCTCAAGTCTCCTCTCGCGATGCAATAGCGGCGTAGCCAGACACGGACGCGACCGCACAAGCGGTGGCCACGCTGGCGGCCAACGACGGGAGCACTGTCAGCCATGCGTCCTACTTGCCGTTGTCCAACGTCCAGCACTGCCGAGGTTGGGGACTCCTCCAAGGATGAGTAGGGCAAGGGAGGCGGCAGGGCCTGGTGTGCCTACTGGCCGGTCCGTGTCCCTTGTTCTACTCTTCCTCGTGGGAGACCGCACCTTCACTTCATGGGTCTTGAACCCCGTCCCCGTACATAGAGATCACAGATGGAGGACGTCGGTCGCCGCCGTAGAATAGGTTTAGGGTCGGGTTTCTTTTATATTTCTGTCCTGTAAAAGTTCGAAATGTAATGAAAATCTGTCGTGTTTGCATTAATCTCGGCCGGTGTATATGAACTTTCACAATAATATAGTATATTGTAGGAGTACTAGCAAGAAGCCCTTGTGTTGCACGGAAGATCAAGATCTTGTGGGAGAAAAGGATGAACAAGGAGTGCGGGTAAATTGTCATAGTTTCCTTCATATCCGTTAGATATAGATCAGACGGCCTATATTGCAGGATGACAGGCACACCATCATCACCAACTCTGCTTTTTATTGAACCGAGACAAATCTAACATGCGAAGTAAAATAAACACATAGGGTCTATACATACACAATTTATCCTAGGCACTCCAATAGTACGTCCACTACACATTCACGCATTTCACATCTTTCTACATCTACGGGAACCTATGAAAGGGTTAACGTAAATTGCCTCTCTCTCTCCTCCCCTGATTTTCATGGTGGTGGGCCCCTCCCTCCCCCCAATCTACAGTCAACAGCTCACACGTTTCACATTACATTAATTACGTAACTGGGATTACGTAGGTGTAGCATTACTCGTCCTAAAAAACCCAACTACGCCAACTTCCCAGCATATCGCGCGGGAAAAGACCCGGCCACGCCATTTTAGTCAGGATTACCGGATTACTAGTACTCTAGTAGTAGTATCGATGGATCGCGTGAAGCAACAAGTTTTTTTTAGGGGGCGAAGCACCGAGTTTAAAAGGAAAAAAGGCGGTACACTCACAGCACTCCTGTCGCGGTCGCATTGCACCCCACACACGTTTGGTCCTGCACACGGCTCACGCAAACGGAACGCGCTTCGGCTTGCCTCTTCACTGACACGTGGGACTGCACTTGGAGAAACTGAAGATGCGCCAAACTCCCCCCGCCCACCGCGCAAAAATCCTCCCCCCCCCACCCAAAAATTCCCCCCAAATCCGATTCAACTGCCCTTTGGCCAACTAGCC
>NC_041385.1:649892739-649902305 GCF_002162155.2 Triticum dicoccoides
CCCCATCCACTCCATTTGCTCCGCCAAAGCCGCCCTCCCCGCTGCACTGATACGTAGGTGCCGCTGTTCGTCGAGGGGACGCACGGCGATCCTCTCGCTCCCATAGTACGCTCTCATAGACTGCCGTCCTCTAGCCGCGCCGCCACCGCTGGCTATGTTCTTGTGGAGGCGCATGACGGTCAGTGCCGCCACCGCTGGCGACATACATGTGGAGACGCACGGCGGTCAGCTTCTCCCACGGTACGCGCATTCTAGACTGAGGCCCCGTTCATGTCGGTGTAGCGCTGAATGTTAGCTGATAGACGCTGTTAATCTCACTGTTTGCCAAAGTAGTTTACAGTCAATATGCTCTGCTTAAGAAGCTTCCTTGCCCTGTTCTGCACTCAATCTGCTTAGCTGAAATGGCATGCCAAGGCCGATTAGTTGCTAAAATATCCTGCCATATATTTATTGTGACGTAGATTGCCATGGTCTAGTAGCCAATCTGTTAGGTGAAATAGCTCTACACCGGTTTATACTCGATCTTTGTTGCTGCAATGGCCTTTGATAGTTCGATGGCTGTGTGCTCGGCCTCATTGACTGCTGAAACAGCCTGCCATAATTTAGCACTCAAATCTGTTTGCTGAATTAGCTTTACATATATTTCGTTACTTAGATCTACTCGTCCAAATATCTTGCCATAGCTTTAGACATCGACCTAGGTATTTTTTTCTGGACTTCATAAAAAATATATGTTTTTCCTGTAATATCTAGTAGAAGAACTAATTTGTATGTCTAACAGATGGACAGGACTTGGATAACTTCTGCTCGAAGATTCTCCGCTGAATATGTCGAGGGGGTTGAAAAACTTCATGAATTTATCAGAGCTGAGTATGGTGGTCCGAAATCAGATGTGCTCTGCCCGTGTAGTAGTTGTATGAATTCAGTTACAAGACCCCAGTCAACTGTGCAAAATCATCTACACTTGTATGGGATGTCGGTCACATATACTAGGTGGGTTCATCATGGTGAAGCTGTGAACGTCAATGTTATTGACTATGTGGAAGTAGCAGATCACCATCTTGATCTGCCTGATGCTCAGGTGGAAGAGGAGGAGGTGGTGGTGGTGGCGGAGCCAGTGAGTTTGACCAACATTGAAACAATGCTATGAAATGCTCGTGCATTCCATGAACTTTCACCTGCATAAGAAAAACGGTGGGCCCGCATGTTGGAACAATGCAACGTGGCTGTCACCCCAGGAAGTAAACTGTCAGTATTCTTAGCTATGGTCACCTTTCTTCAGGTGAAGACATCTGAGCGGATGACCAACGAATCATTCAATGTGATGTTGGCTGCTTTCCGCAAATCTTTCCCAGATGCGTCTGAGCTGCCACACACCTACAGTAAAATGAAGAATTTCCTTTGTGCAGTTGGAATTGGATATGATATGATCCATGTTTGTAAGAATAATTGTGTTCTGTTCTGGAAGGATTATGCCAACTTAAGTGAATGCCCGAAATGCAAATCATCATGATGGAAAGATGGCGATGCTGTGAAGAGGATTCCTCATAATGTTCTGAGACATTTTCCAATTATACCTAGATTGCAGAGGTTGTTTCATGATGCTGAAACAAGAGAGGATGTACTGTGGCATTCTAGTAACCAGGAGTATAGAGATCAGAATGTAATGAGCCATCCATCTCATGGTAGTGAGTGGAAAATCTTCAATCATAAACACAAAAAGTTTGTTACTGACCCGAGAAACATTAGACTTGGCTTAGCTTCAGATGGATTTAACCCATTTGGCCACCAGAGCGCCACATATAGCATGTGGACAGTGCTTGTTATCCCTTACAACATGCCTCCAAATGTCTACACCAAAGAATCAAACTACATGATGGCCTTGCTCATCCCAGGTCCAAAAAGTCCTGGAAAGGATTTTGATTTGTTCATGGAGCCTCTTGTGGAGGAACTTCAACAGCTATGGAGGGGTGTTCTCACTCGAGACCTATATAGCAGCCCACCAGCTGATTTCTTTCTGCGTTCTATTATAATTTGGTGCATCCATGATTATCCAGCTTTGGGCACTATGTCAGGGCGAACGACACTGGTTACAACGCATGTGTTCGCTGTGATAGGAATCCGCTGTCATACGCAATACTTAGCAAGATCTGTTACATTGGACACCGCCGTTTCCTTGCCAAGGACAAGCCGCATCCTAGAAAATACCGAAGACATGTGCTCAATGCAAAGCATGAAAACCGTTATGCACCAAAGAGGCTCACCGCCGATGAGTTGCAAGTGGAATTAGAGAAGGTCAGGCATATTACACCAGGAAACCATCCTGGTAATGGTAGCGGGAAAAGGAAGTGTGGCAGGGCAGAAGAGAGATTATTGTTTACCCGCAGGTCCACTTTGTGGGACTTGGAGTATTGGAAAGATTTGGATCTGCGGCATAATCTTGATGTGATGCACATCGAGAAAAATATATGTGACAGCATTATTGGCACACTTCTTAATATTGAAGGCAAGAAGAAAGATTCCTTAAAATCTAGGATTAATTTGACACACCTAGGTATCAGACAGGATTTGCAGGTGCAAGATGAAGGTAAACCACGGGATATGATACCAGCTGTGTACATCTTGGACAAGGTAAAAAGAAAAGAATTCTGCGAGGTCCTGTCATGTGTGAGATTCCCACATGGATTTTCTTCCAACCCTGAAAGGAGAGTCAGTGCAGATGGAAACAAGGCACGAGGGTTGAAAACTCATGACTGCCACGTCCTACTTCAAAGGGTTTTACCTTTTATCCTTAGAGGATTGGGCCGCGCTGACTAATATAGAGCAGTTGCAGAGTTGGGACAATTCTTCAGGGAACTCTGTTGTAGAAATATCAGGATAGATGCTTTGGAGCGTCTTAGAGACAAGATACCAACTATCCTATGCGACCTTGAGAAGATATATCCTCCAGCCTTCTTTGATGTGATGGTGCATTTGGCTGTTCATCTACCTGATGAGGCACTACTTCGAGGTCCAGTACAGTATGGCTGGATGTACCCTATTGAAAGGCGGCTGGGCACTTTCAAGGGCTATGTTAGGAATAGAGCTAGACCTGAGGGTTCCATTGCAGAGGCCGACATTGCTATGGAAGCGTTGACATTCTGCTCAAAATACATTGAAACAGCTGATCAGCTTAGAAAAGAGGTGGGTGAAGACAATCTCGGGATTAATGTTTTCGATTATTCTATTCGAGTTACAGGGAAGAGTCGACAAGAGGACAAACCTAAAGATTTGGACAAAATGGTTTGGTATGTGTTGAATAACTATCCTGAGAAACTACCTTATATCAAGTAAGTGCAGTACTTAGTCCTGGCCATCTCAAGCCCGGCCATGTCGGCCCACCCAGGGCCGGCCCTAAAATCCAAGGCCTAGGCCCGATGGGCTTGCCCGTGGGACGGGCTTGGGCCTGAGCTTTGAGCCCACCAGCAGGGCCTGGACGGGCTTGGGCTTAGCATATTGGCATTTTAAGGAAGAGGCCCGACCCACGGCCCTAAGCCCTAAGGGCTTTTGAGAGCTTTTTACCAGATGGGCCGGGCTTGGGCTTGATAAGTAAGCCCGATGGTAGGGCCTGGGAGGGCCTGGGCCTCAGTTTTCTGCCATGGGCTTTTTCAGGCCCGGCCCAAGCCCGGCCCGGCTCGGCCCATGGCCAGATATAGCTGTACTGTAGCTTATACATCATAATCTACTAAAATTGCAGCACATTCTTATATATTTAGATGTTTGACGTGATCACTATGTTGTGTAGCATCTACGAAAAGGAGTTACTGCCGCAAAATCCAAGAAACATTGACAAACTGGTTATGGCAGGATTTGCGAAATGGTTCAAGAGCCATGTAAGCTTTTGAATTGCACTGTCAGTTTTTTTAATATATTGAGTACATAAGATGATCAGCTTATCTATTTTCTAACCATAGGCTAAGAAGATGCGGGAGGATAGGCAGGCAGTTGATGATTCCCTTTACTCACTAGCAATGGGTCCTGATACTCGAGTAAGACATTATGAATCTTGTGTTGTTGGAGATGTGCGCTACAATACCCATGCACGAGACGAAGGCAGGAAGACACAAAACAGTGCCATCATGAGCACGGATACGTATGAAAAAGAGACAACTGAAATGTATGCTAACATAACAGACATTGTTCAGTTGCAGTATATCTCCAGTTTCGAGGATCATCGGTGTGTAGTTCTATTGTGCTGTCGTTGGTATAACCTATTTTCGAGGATCGCAAAACCAAGAGCTGATGATTATTTCAAATCCATCAATGTCAAGGCGGCATACCAGACCAACGAGCCTTTTATTTTGGAAAATCAAGCAACACAGATATTTTTCTTGGAAGACACATTTTGCACGTAGCGATGAATGGAGAGTATTGCAAAGGTTTGAGCAGAGGAATTCGTTTAATGAAGTTGCACAACAAGATGATGCTTACAGTGCTCCTGATGTACAAGATAACACAGATGTTCCTAATATCTTTGAGAACCATCACGTCAATGACACCGGTGAAAAGATTGCCTGTCGTGATGTGGACGTACAAGAGTTGATCAAGAAGAAACCAACGTTTGAGGACGTTGAGGACGAAGAAGAAGATGACACCATGGGAAATTACGACTCAGACTGATACACATGGCGAAGATGTTGACGCTGCTGCTGCAGATGATGATTACATTGCTTTTATCGTATTTGCCTGTCAGAAGACGTTTTTTTATCTACTATGTGAAATTGTGTTTGCTATGACAACTGAAACCTGATGAACATGTTGTTTAGTATTTTGTTGTGAGAACATCACTTGTTATGTATGCTGATTTGTGTTTGATAATTGTATGAAGACTAAAACATGATGACATTGTTGTTTAGTTGTACTCATATTTGGCTATGAAACTTAAATTTGATGACATGTTTGCTGTTGGACTACAATTTCCTCGACGTCTTCGAATGAGAACAAAGCTGATCCGACAGGGCCTCTGCTATTTATTTATTTATGAGCAAAAGGGGATACCCCCCTGATTTCCGTTAATAGAAATCATTAGATGTTCACAACACTATGCCCAGCCTGCTACACAGGTTTCATTCATTACTAGTTTCAACAAAGTGCTCATGTCATAGCCACTGAATACATCACGAGTGCTACATACACTGCAAATAAAGAGACAATCATCCTATAGAGCACATCGATTTTGCCCATTATCTTCACAAGCTCTTTCATCTCCTCATTGCTGTCAAGGCCGTTCAGTAGTTGTTGCTTGTCCATGATCAGAGGAGCTGCATCTTTAACCTTCTGCTCTGCATCTTCCTCTTATGCCGTTCCTTCAGTTACTTGTCCAACACCCCAACCTGCTGGTATTGGGATTCCTCGGCTAACCAAATAATAAGCGTAGTTGCATTCCCCCACATCAGCAACTTGCCAGAAATACAAATGACACGAATCTTCCCTTTTCTGCACGAATTAAATTGGAAGATCATCAACCAAACTATTAAAAAAATGAGCAACTGAAAGCAGCAGAACAACACTTAAACATATTATTACCCCATGATTCGGGCATTTGTAGAAGACACAGCCAGGGTTGAGGATTGTGGTTGAGACACGACAGATGACTCTGCGTGATTTGCAGCAGTGGCACCATACCAACGGCAGCGGGTTGCGATGAGCAATCGGCTGTGGTGCGCGTGCTGGCGGGGGTGTGATGAGACCCATAGGTGATGGTACGGGTGGCGACTTGGCGCATATCTGGTTGTTCCCTGCTGAAGAGCAGGTGGACGAGCAGCCAGTGGACATGGTTGATGCGGCCAGAGCTTCTGATGCTAGGCAGAGTAAGTAGAGAAGAGGAGAAGCGAACATTGGATATGTCAGTTTCATTACTTGTAGAGTAGCATAGCACCATATATAGTCATAGTCTAGGTTTGGATTCGAACAAGCTACAGGAGCACGTCTCTCTTTTTTCTAAAACTCGGCAACGTCTCTTTACTGGTACACTAGCTTGTTCTGTACGCCTTCCCAAGTCTTTGATTTTCTTTCCCTTTTTGCGAGGAAGGAAGGAGGACAAAATTGAGAGTTCCTGGGACTCGAACCCAAGACCTCTCAGTTCAAAACCAAGGGTGCTAGTTTCCTGGGAGGACGGCAGACGAACGCATTTTCCTCGCAGTTTTAGTTGCGACACAAGATCGAACAGTCGCAGTTTCGGGAAAGTTATCAGGCCAACGAGCCCAGTTCTTCTTTTCTTCCTATATATAAAAAAGTATGCTACTTGGTGTCGGCTTAGTCAACAAACGATTGTGCCAACCTTGACTGTTGGATTGACATTCAATGTCTGTCATGTTTCTTCAGTCTCTTCTTTCTTGAGCCGCCAAAGCCAAAGCAGCACCGGCGGGACCGCCTGCTCCCGCCTCCCACGGCTGGCTGTGTTGCCGCGCACGCTTCATGGCCACATCGCACCCTAAAACTCTGTGCATCTTCCCCGGCTCCTGTTCGTTCCCGTCCGAGGCCTCACCATCGTCCTCCGCCTTGGTTCGCTCGCTGCAGCGCTGCCCTCCAGTGTTGTCAACATGGTCAACAACCGAGAGGAATAAGGAGATAACTGTACATGGTGAGGATGACAGTAGGGACCCAGCAGCACGCACAGTAATCTTGTTTTTTCGGGACGGAGAAGGGTATCAACTGGGTTGTGTGGGACCCGTGGCCCGTCTAGCCCAGGCTTTTATTTCATATGTTTAGGACATGACCAACCCAGTTTGTTTTTTTCCTTTCTGAAAATGGCTAGCCAGCTATTTTGTTTTTTTTCAGAATAACCAATGTAGGCCTACTTGCTTTTCTACGCCCTGCTGGGCGGAAATCTTTCAAGGCGAGGAGGGATGCATTTTGCCCATAAAATGGGCTATAAGTAATAAGAAATGGGCTATAAGTAATAAAAATGGGCTGTAAAATGAAAAAATACAACAAACAGGCAATTAGTTCCAAAATATTGTTTCCTTTCGGATTTTGATATTTTAAATTTCATTGATTTTGTGTGGGTAAAATTTTATTGAATTAAAATTAAGGTATATTTAGATTTAAAATTAATTTGAATCTGGCAAGAAATTTCGGGCTGTATGCTGTTTGGGACAGATTTGGAGGCTAACTTGTGGGTCTACTAGGTTGACGTGTACTTTGGCTTTGTCAACTTAGTCCACAAACGATTCTAGCAGCAGTGACTATTGGATGTTAATCCAACGGCCATGCTGCTTCTTCAATATCTGATCTTCTTGCTCCAGCCGCCCAAACCAGCGCCGGTGGGACTGCCTGCTCCCGCCTCCCATGGCCGGCTGTGCTGCCGCACAGGCCGCACCGCCCCACCCTACTTCATTGCTGGCCAGGCCATTCCTCTACTCACCCACACCTCCTGTTATTTTCCGGCGACGGCAGCGGGACCAGCAAACCCTTGTACTCCCCACCGTGTGGGCAACCATTGCCAAGTCTTCCCCGGCTCCGTGTTGTTCCCTTCCTAGGCCTCGCCGTCGTCCATTGCCATGGTGCTCTCGGCGCGGCCTGGTCAACATGGTCAACGAACGACATCCATCGGACGTGGACTGTACGTGGAGAGGCTGACAGCTGGGTCCACGGCCGCACACAAGGAAATGCCTCCTTATTAGCGCAAAATAATGATTCCTGCACCTGACAGCTGGGACCCACCGGAAGGGCCTCTGTATTTCGCAAAAAAAAAACGTTCCCCCTGCTGACACGTCGGACCCACCAGCTATATCTTCGCACGCAAGGAAGTGCCTCCTTATCACACACACAAAAAATGAATACCCACCTGCTAACTAGGACCCACCATAGTGGGAGGATGACTTGTGGGCCAACTAAGTTGACGGGGACGGAGGGCTTTGTCAACTTAGTCAATATGAACGATTCTAGCTCCAGTGACCGTACAATTTCCATCCAATGGCCGTAGTGCTTCTTCAACCTCTGGTCTTCTTGCTCCAGCCGCCTAAACAAGCGCCGGTCGTGCCGCGTGCTCCTGCCTCCCGTGGCCGGCTGTGATGCCGCAGAGGCCTCACCGCCCCCTACTACTCCCACCGCTGGCCAGGCCATCCCTCTACTCACCCACACCCCTGTTATTCTGTGGCGACGGCAGCCTCACATCGCAGCCGAACCACTGAACCCTCGTACTCCTCTCCGCGTGGGCTTCCACTGTCGTGTCTTCCCCATCTCCGCGTCGTCCCCTTCCTAGGCCTCGCCGTCGTCCACTGCCGTGGTGCTCTCAGCGCGGCGTGGTCAACATGGTCAAGGAACGACTTCCATCGGACGTGGACTATACGTGGAGAGGCTGACAGCTGGGTCCATGGCCGCAGCAAGGAAGTGCCTCCTTATTACGCGGAAAATAATAATTCCTCCACCTAACAGCTGGGACACACCAGACGGGCCATTGTATTTCGCGAAAAAAACTTTTCCTCCTGACTTCTGGGACCCACCAGCTACATCTTCGCATGCAAGGAAGTGCGTCCGGGCAAAAAGAAAAAACGATTCGCCCCCCTGATTGCTGGGACCCACCAGCTACACCTTCGCATGCAAGGAAGTGCCTGACAGTTGGGACCCACCTGGTCGAAGCATACGTAGCGTTTTCATTCTGGTCGCAAACGTGTATGTACATATTGGTGGATGTAGACGCGCACGTGTCATAGTAGAGGCGCGCACGTAGCATGTACACGTACGGACAGCGGCCAGTGTGCATACGAGCGGGGTCTCGAATGCCTACTCGCGCATACGTATGGCCAGGGCTCGTGTACATGGCTGGGTCGGAATGGAGAAACAGCGTCATCATCGTGTTCATGGGGAGGCAACGGAATGCGTCGTGTTCATGGGGAGGCAACAGAATGCGTCGTGTTCATCGGGAGGCAACGGAACGCGTGGGAGCCAACCGGCTTGGACGGAACATGTGATGGAAACGAGGCCTGGTGTACCGCAGAACTGAGGAAACAGCCTTGTGTTTGACCGGCCACGTTTGAAACGGGATCCTGTTCATTGGGAGGGGTCTGGCATACCACAAAACGGAGGAAATGGACCTCCTACAGTCGAAACGGGGGTCCTGTTGATTGGGAGGGGTGTGGCGTACCGCAAAACGGATGAAACGGACTTGTGTTGGAGCGCTATGGTCGAAACGGGGGTCCTGTTCATTGGGAGGGGTGTGGCATACCACAAAACGGGACTCCACGGGATACTGTTCATATCCACCGTCGACCTCAGCCTTCACGGGCTACTATTCATCCACCGTCGACCTCCTCCAGCCTCCACCTGCGATTGTTCATCCACGGGCTCCTGTTCATCCAGCCTCCACCGCGTGCTACTCCACGGCTCCTGTTCAACCACCCCTCTCCACGGGCTCCTGTTCAACCACCCTCCACGGGCTACTGTTCATCCACCCCCCCACCGTCTACTTTTCATCCAGCCCTCCACAGGGCTGTCCTCTTCATCCAACCCTCCACGGGGTCCTGGTCATCCAGCCCCAACCGGCTCGATCGATCGGGGTCCTGTTCATCCACTCCCACCGCTCA
>NC_041385.1:649902543-649910124 GCF_002162155.2 Triticum dicoccoides
TACCAGCAGTAGCGAAGGAATCGCTCGATCGCTCGGGTTCAGTAATGCGTAGCCTACAGTGCAATCGCTCGGGTTCAGTTAGGCGACGCCTCGATCGGGTTCAGTTAGAGCCCAACGCCTCGCACACACGCACGTACGTGTATGAGAGAAACGTGCATTACTCGGCCCCCGACCACCCACCGTAACCGGAAACTCCCTGAAATTTTCCTCGCCCTCGCTTCTACCATGGTTTTTTCCGTCATGGACGGCCCAAAGAGTGTCATGCAGCTGCATCTCCGGCCCTCCCAGGACAAAAAGCCCATTTTCTGTCATTATTTTTTGTCATAGAAGTAGGAGCCCCCCACATCTATGATGATACCGGGTTTTGTCACAATTATCGTCATAGAAATGTCGTAAGTATGATAGATTTTTTTTTCGTTCGGTCCAAAATGTCACGGATGTGTCTTTTTTTTGTAGTGGATGGTGATGATCACGAGCATGAGGATGAGCAAGACTTATATACTCAGTGGCGCCTGGCAACTAATTCCGATGGATCACCTCTTCTTGTCTGTATACAGTGCACTGAGATTGTTACTACTAAGGGAGCACGTGTTGTCTCCCATGGTCGCCCTCTCCAGACCTATTCCAACACCCGTTGCAGGGTATTCGAGATGGATACTAGTGTGCTAGCGCCAACACCTTCTCCCTGATTCAGTATTGATAGTCTTGGAGAAAACTCGCTCTTCCTTGGACCAAACTATCCAATGATGGTTAAAGGCGATACAGCTGCTGTTGACACAACATTACTACCATTTATGAGAAGCAACTGTATCTATACCTCGGGCATTGTGGTGATTCCCTACCCTGCTCCTGATATATGCCGCTTCAGCCTGGATGATCAGTCATGCATTGCTCTCGATATTGACAATAGCTGGCCCTTCCCAGAGCACCTATGGTTCAAAGCAAGCGTTTCCAATGCCGAGGATTAGTTGATTTGAAGTTCATTTCATTGCTTGTTATTTGTTGTGTGATGAAAACTTCAGTATTTACTAGAATTTTTTGTTGGAAATAATCTATAATCCAACATGTATCCTCGTTGTCGTTGTGTGTTTATGACTTGTTCTATGTAACGAATGGTACATTTGCAAATGCATGTCATAGGCTCAATTTATGAATGGTTTTCGAGTCACTTCTTGGAGTGTGAGTACGATAGTAGTATAGCCAGCATCCGGTAAGTATATGAAGTTGCCACATCACATAGAGCCAACCTAATATTGGAGTATGCTAGTCCTCCACCGGCGCGCCGCTTCAAATGGCGGACGAAGTGAGAGGTCGCGTCACCTTGTGTCCAGATCTGAGATCCCATGTGTACTAGATGAATGACTCCAAGTTCGACCACCCTGATGCCAGGTGCGAGCCGAGGAACACTATTGGAGAGACCCCCCTCATAATTTTCCTATATTGGTCGTTTGATTCATAGGATAGAATGCTATAGGATTTTTTTGATATGTAATCATGTTTTAATTGGCAATCTAGCATCCACTCCAACTTTTGTTTCACTTCCTTTGTTCCTACGAAGAGAGTACTTGCTCTAAATGATGTGCCGCTTCAAGAGCCGCCTATATTAATTAACCATGCTCTAAAAAGGTGGACCACCTTTGGCTATAGTAGTATTGTACTAGGTTAGTGGGTGACCTTGCGCATGGCTCTTCTCCTCTTTTGGAAGTCGAACAATAATGATGGTACTACAGTAGTACTTCTGGCAATCTGACACCAAATGAAATGCTGCACGTCCACCGCTTGTAAGAAAAAGTTTCTCCTCGTGCTACAAGCTACCACGCACGCGTTGGTGAGGGAGAAGTTAAGCAAGCTTCTCATTGTTCTACGAGTTGATGGGACACGTCAAAGTTAATTATTAGTACTCTCTTAAAAAAGGGTCGACCATGTCCATGGATACCATCCCGTGCTCTGTCATTGAGTATGTGCACTATTCACGTGCCATTGAGGATAAAAAATATTGCATAGTAGTAGGTGTCATCAAAGTGCATGACTCACTTACGCACTGCATATCTCCATTTTCTTGCATGACACGCCCCCTTGATGCTAGATGTCCCGTGTGTCATGGAGGCATATAATATGCTTTTTAAAATGGAGGCATATAGATGTCCCGCGTGTCGGCAAAAGGATGAACAAAGCTCATGTCTTAAACGAAAGAGTGGAAGAACATAGATTCCCGACGATCGAGAAGGAGCATATAGTACATAATTGTACGTGCATTGCAACAGCTTATCGGATGAGGCCAATCAACAATAGTACACTATTTGTACTAGCTTCACATGCTTCGCACGTCGGGCTGGTGTTTTTACTATAGCTGGGAATCCCATCATCCTAGGTCCTCGGATGAGTCCAGTAGAAATTGCATTCTGATGTTTGGGTTCATACTTTCAGAACTGCTGCACTATCTCTATGTCTACATATACGTAATACAACACATTTTAAACTTGAGACGAGCCACCCACCCTCACAAAGAACACTCACAGACTCCAGGAAATTTGGCCACAGTGTGAGGTGTGCCATGTGTTAATGTGTTCGATGTACGTAACCAGCATCTTGAATCCTCGATGGTAGTAGTAGGAGTAGTAGGGTGGCATGGGCCAGAACAAGCATTCACGTCCAGTAGTATGGCACACGCCACCAGCACGACTTCCATCTGACACCATATTTCTTGGAGTCCATGCTACAGCAATCTCTTCAACCTCGTCGTTTCTCTAACTCAGTCATCGCGCGGCGGGCGAGGTGGGGGTTTGCCGATAGTCGGTTTCCTCAACTGCGGTCCCACTTGTAAGGCCAACTCCAACACATGACCCCGAACGGACCTCCGTTTTGCCTGGATTCTGTCTGTTTGGGTAGGGCAATGGGGTCATGTCCGGGCCATTTCTCAGATGCGGTGGCTGTGCTCTTCTTCCCAATACCAAAACTTGCATCCATTCTACATAATAAAATTTTAAGTTAGCACAACTAGTCTAATCCGAGAGCACAACCCAAGATTTGGTCGAGTTCTTCCTCCTTTTGCCGACACGTGGGACATCCAGCATCCAGGTCGTGTCATGCAAGAAAATAGAGTGGTACTTGAAGCCACGTGATGTGCATCTTGGGTTAAACTGTAACTAGAATCTTACTACTCTTGAGTAACTCCAAAAGCAGCCACCAAAGATCTTTATTGGATTTGTTTTTCATCACCAGCACGTCGAGGTGAAAGATGTGCAGGTTCAGTGGGTCCTCTTGCGTTTTCACTGACATGTGGGACCGCATATGAGCAAATAGATGATGGGCTCCATGCGTCCGCTGGCTGGCTGAGAAGAGAGATAGAGGAGGGCTGAGCACGGACTCCAGGAAATTTGTTCTACGTAACCAGCGCCTCGATATAGGCTCGATATAGTGGGGTGGCATGGGACATAACTAGCATTCATGTCTAGCAGTACAGCACACGCCACCCACACGAGTTCCATCCAACACCAATTTTCTTGGAGTCCGTGCTATATTGTCACGCCCAATATGCGACCCTATCCAAAAGGAACTCGAAGGTCCCACCTAGGATAGACCCGCATATTGAAACGCTTTTGCAAGGTGGATATCATTACATCAACATTACATAATAGATGGGGATACATACATAAGGCATACAATGCCACATGAATACAACATCACAATACATCAGAGCACCATCCGACTACGGATGAAACACAAACAGAAACTCAAACGACATCCACCCTGCTAGCCCAGGCTGCCGACCTGGAACCTATCCCCTGATCGAAGAAGCAGAAGAAGAACTCCAATACAAGCAAACATCGCTCTCACGTCATGATCATCCCGTAACCTGTACCTGCAACTGTTGTTGTAGTAATCTGTGAGCCACGAGGACTCAGCAATCCCATTACCATGGGTATCAAGACTAGCAAAGCTTAAAAGGAAAGGAGGGGGTAAAGTGGTGAGGCTGCAGCAGCGACTAAGCATATATGGTGGCTAACATACGCAAATAAGAGCGAGAAGAGAGCAAGCAGAACGGTCGTGAAGCTAGCAATGATCAAGAAGTGATCCTGAACTCCTACTTACGTCAAACATAACCCAAAAACCGTGTTCACTTCCCGGACTCCGCCGAAAAGAGACCATCACGGCTACACACGCGGTTGATGCGTTTTAATTCGGATCTGGTGTCAAGTTATCTACAACCAGACATTAACAAATTCCCATCTGCCTATAACCGCAGGCACGGCTTTCGAAAGATTATACCCTGCAGGGGTGTCCCAACTTAGCCCATGACAAGCTCTCGCGATCAATGAAGGAATAGAACTTCTCCCAGGAAGACCCGGTCAGACTCGGAATCCCGGTTTACAAGACTTTTCGACAATGGTAAAACAAGACCAGCAAAGCCGCCCGATGCACCGACAAATCCCGATAGGAGCTGCACATATCTCGTTCTCAGGGCACACCGGATGGGTCAGCCTACGAGTAAAACCAGCCCTCGAGTTGCCCCGAGGTGGCCCCGCAGTCTGCCCGGTTCGGACCAACACTTAGACAAGCACTGGCCCGGGGGGGCTAAAATAAAGATGACCCTCGGGTTGGCCGACCCAAGGGAAAGGTATAGGTGGTGGTGAGGCAAATGGTAAAACCAAGGTGGGGCCTTGCTGGAGGAGTTTTATTCAAAGCGAACTGTCAAGGGGGTCCCATAAATCACCCGACCGCGTAAGGAACGCAAAATGCGGGAACATAACACCGGTATGACGGAAACTAGGGCGGCAAGAGTGGAACAAAACACTAGGCAAAAGGCCGAGCCTTCCACCCTTTACCAAATATATAGATGCATTAATAATATAAGAGATATTGTGATATCCCAACCAAAATCCTGTCCAGCATGGAGAAATCTTCAACTTCACCTGCAACTAGCAACGCTATAAGAGGGGCTGAGCAAAAACGGTAACATAGCCAAACAACGGTTTGCGTAGGAGAGGTGTCAAAGGTTAGAGGTTCATGGCAATATGGGATGGCTTGATAAACAGGTGATAGGTAGCGCAGCATAGCGATAGAACGAAGCAACTAGCATAGCAATGATAGTAGTGAGATCCAGGGTAGCGATCATCTTGCCTGAAATCACGCAAGGAAGAAGAACGAGTCCATGAAGAAGACGAACGGATGAAGCCGAACCAAGCGTAGACGAACGAATCCTCACGATCGCAACGAAACAGGAACTATCGAGAAGAAACACACAACATAGTAAACACACCACACATGAACATGACATGATGCACAACAGAGCATGATGCATGACAAAGCTACATGAAGCTACTCATGGCAAGGGATGAAGCAAACAAGAGCGACACATCAAGGCAAGTTTAAATGAGGCCGGGAACAACATATAAATATTCCGGTAAGTCCTCGTATGCATATTTCGAAATTGGTCCATATCTGAATAAACCTTATGTTCAAGTTGTTAAACAGCAAGTTAAGACGCACAAAGATGACCTACACGAGATTCTAGTCAAGTTACATATAAAGTTCATTTAATTCGGAGCTACAGCCTAGAAGATATGAGCAAAACAAGATAAACATGGCATTGATGCAAAATGCACCCAAACATCAAGCAAACACCTCAAAACAAGGATGCAACATGATAATATGAAACTACATGCAATTCTAAGCAAGTTTCATATAGAGCACACTCAAAACGGTGCAACGGTTCAACACACACACACTAAACAAGTTTAAAGGACAAGCTGTCCAAAACAGCAACTAGGCATATTGCAAGCAACAAAACAATAAGCTACAACATCTCAACATAATAACAAAAGGCATGGGCATGATGTACAGGTAAAGCATTACAAAACATGAACACTGAGCTATCTCCAGAAACTACTAGAACATGCTCAAACACACATGGTAAGTTTGCAAGTTATAACAATTTCAGACTTTGCAGAAAATAACATCACGATGCAATGTTTAGAGCTATCAAACAACCTGTTACAGGAACTTATCATGGCAAACAAAGGCATGGTATGAATCTACTAATTGCATATATCAAAAGTCCCTTAGTGACCATAAGCCAAAAAGGATCAGAAAATATGATGGCACCCACGTAAACATAGCAAGTTATTATACAGATTCAAACATGGCAGAAATATAATTATGAAGGCATGTTTATGAGCTTGTGCAACTCACTAAAGAGCAATACATGGCATGGCAAGGCACCCAACAGTAATAAAGCATGTTTGTGAAGCTAAGCATGGCAATAGCAAGGTCATAGGGTGCATGGAACACTAGCAAAACACATGGGAACAAGTGAACTTAATGTTAACAGGCTGGCAGCAACATTATGAAGCAACTTTAGAGAAAGATTACAACAAGGTACAGCAAGCTATAAATGCTACCAGGGGCATGGATGGTTAGTGGATGACATGTAGATAAAAACATGTTTATAGAATATCTCCAGATTATGCATAGAATGATTAGTAGAAACATGTTTATATAGCATCACGAAATGACAGATTCAGCCTAGCAAAACAGCAACATCATGAACCCTACTTAACAAGCTCGATACACTCACCACAAGTCATTTCATGACAAGATAAGCATAGAATCATCAAGAAGACATGTTTGTGAAACAAACCAAGTCAAGAACAAGTCTATAGCATGCAAGGATCAACTATAGCAAGCTTGGCCAAATTGAATAACATGTAAACAATCTGCCAGGAAACATTTTGAAGCGAAAGTAGAGCACGAAAATGACATGCTAGACTAGTCCATAATTGCAACCAAGGGCATGAATGGATAAACAATAACCATATGTTCAAAACATCCTTACTGAAGTATCTCAAAATATGCATGGATCACTCTGTAGCAGCAAGTTTACATGGCATCAAAATTACAGCAGAACAGGAACTAAAACAGCAACATCACGATGCCTAGTTTGCATGCTTGTGCTAGTCACCACATTGATCACAAAAATACATGGCAAGCACCTCGGTAAAGAAGACATGGTATAGTTTAAAACACATGTAGACATCAACCTCATAGGATGCACACATCAATCATGGAAAAAATGACAAAAGAGCTCGTTCTGGTAACAGACAGCAGAAAACATCATGAAGCACTTTTACGACGACGATTCGGGCATCTAGATGACCCCAAGTGAATATGATGCAATGGAACGAAATGATGTACTCTTTGAGACGAACAATTTGACATATTACACGCACGAAACGGAGCTATGGATGCAGAGATACAGCATGACGAACATGGCATGAAAATTACAGAATCTTGGGACTTAGCAGATTTCGGGGGGATAGTCAACCTCGTTTTGCACGGACTCCGAGGCAGGCCGGATCTCGCCGGAGAAGAAGAGGGTCGTGGCTGGGGCTTGCCGGAGCGCGGGAGAGACGCCGGCGAGGGAGCTTCGACGATAGGGCGCGGCGGCGGGGCCTCTCCCCGACCGGATCCAGCCGGATCCGGGCGCGAGGAGGCGCGGGACGCCGGCGAGGAGATTTCGGCGGGCGGGCGGCCATGGCGCGCCGGCGGCGGGGTGGATCAGGGCATGGGGGCGGCAGAGGG
>NC_041385.1:649910785-649917539 GCF_002162155.2 Triticum dicoccoides
TTTTCGGGGGGGGGGGGCTTATTTATAGATAGAGGGAGCTAGGAGAGTCCAAATGGAGCACGGTTTTCGCCCACACGATCGTGATCCAACGACCGAGAGCATGGAGGGAAGTTAGATGGGTTTTGGGCCACTTTGGAAAGGGTGTTGGGCTGCAAAGAGAGAGAGGCTACGGTTACCCGGTTAACCGTTGGAGTAACAAACGACCTCCAAATGGCACGAAACTTGACAGGCGGTCTACCGGTGCTATACCAAGGCCACTTGACAAGCCTCGGTCCATTCCGAGAACACTTAACACCCGCTCACAACAGGAGACGAAAAGGGGAACACCGGAGGACATAGGAGCGTCGGATCGCGAAACGGACAACGGGGAAAATGCTCGGATGCATGAGACGAACACGTATGCAATGTAATGCACATGATGACATGATAAAATGCAACACGCAAGTAAATGACATGGCAACGAAGGCGAATAACTGGCGGACACCTGGCGCATCGGATCCGGGGTGTTACAACACTCCTCCACTAACAAGAGATCTCGTCACGACATCTTAGGACCGAGACGGAAGAGAAAAAAAAGGAATGAGGTGAAACAAGAACTCAAGAGAGAAGATGAACAAAAATCGAGAGAACTCGGTTAGAAAAGATGAACGGCGAATATGACGAGAATCAAAAGCTCATGGAAACAGATAGACTATGAAACAACTCCGGTTAGAACGAGATAAGAAATGAATAAGACTGAAAGGATTTAGGCAGCACTCCCATTGAAAAAGGAAAGAATAGAACATGAACTTCACCCAAAGAGATGGCACTTGACGAGATGAACAAAGCAATGCCTCCGGAAGAATTGAAAGAATTGAAAGAATTGAATGAAAAGAACTTAGAAGGAAAGGTTGAACGGATTTGAATATCTGAGGAGAACGAAGGAATGCAAAACTCCACTTCAAAAGAATACGGAGAATTAATTGCACTTCAAGATGAGAAGAAAAGATACTTGACCTCCACCAATAAAACTTGATGAACTCTTGAAAGAATGAATTAAATCATGAAGAACCACCATGAAAAACTCCGGTAACAAAAGGATGATGAGATAAAATGAAGGATGAATGGATAAGATTAAAGCCTTGCGATGATTTAGATGGAGGTTCTGACAAAATAGTCGAGGAAAATTGAACTCCGGAAAAGAAAAGATGAAGACACTTGAACTAGAATTTATTCATCAAGAACAAACTCCGAAGGAAAAGGGATTACTCACTTGGATAAAATAAGAATAAGATTTATTGTATGTTTATCCTTCATCAAATTAAATTGATGACAAGCAATGGATATTTCATACAACTTATTCTTCTTGAAAGGATTAAGAAGAGATATAGCGCAAACTTGAGAAGGTCTTCCTGAGCCACCGGTAGGATTGGAAAGAAATGAATGGATTGAATGATAATCAAGGAAATAGAATCTGAAAGAACCACCGTTAGAATTCGGAAATGACTGGTGAAAAAGAATGAATCACCGGGAAAAATAGCGAATGATAACTGGAATGATGGCCTCTGGTTAAAAGAAACAGAAATCAACTCCTGAAATACTCCAGATGGATGAAAAGAATATCTGACAAATGGAATAATTCGAGAGGATGATATGAAAACTCTTCTTCGATCTTGAACTGACAACGAGAAACACCACGAAAATTACTGAGATACTCCGGGAAAATGAAAAGCGAAGGAGTTGAGCCAACAATGAAAATGATTAGAAATCAATCTTGGAAAGGCATCTGACTGATGGGATCCATTCTTACGTCAGACTCCGAAAAGAATTGAGAATAACTCCGGGGGAATTAGAAGAGTCAGGTAAGATCCTGGGAAAAGACCTGTGGGTTAGGGCCCACTGAAGAGAAAACACCGTTGAAAAGGATGATGAACAGATAGATGAAGCACCGGAACAATTGAAATATTTGAATGAGGTGACAACCTCGAATTAATTGGAACAACAGAGGAATCTCCTGAGACGACTTGAGGACTCTGGAAGGATAAACTGGCAAGAGGCGAACGAGCAAGGAGAACACTTCGAGGAAAAGAATATGATCAACCCGAAAATTGGAATTGAATCCACCGTAAAATAAAAGAAATGAAGAATATCCACCGAGACGAGAATTCACCGGTTGAAACAATTGACAAAAGACTGAAGGGTTCCGCACAAATGAAATAGATTGTCGAGAGAGACTCAGACTCCGGGAAGAAAAAGGGTGGGAGGGCGGGAAAAGAAAATCAACTTGGAAGGGGAATCGACGAATATCTTGAAGAGGAAACATCGGTTGAAAGAAGGCAAAGGCTTCACGCGAGTAGGATGGATACTCGATTACGGACTCCGGTTCCGAGAAGAAGAAGGGTGGGTGGGTGGGAAAAGAAAACAACTGAGGAATGAACTCAATGATGAAGAGGCTCGAGTCCACTTGACGAGAAATGCACCAGATCAAAAGAGCTGAGAACCAACGATCGAAAAACCAACTGCGTGATCCTAAAGAAAATTTTTGAAGGGGAAGAGAAGTAATTCAAAACACCTACGTCAAGATTCCTTACCAGAGCGACGAAGGGGCTGAGGAGTAAAAAGAATTCCTACTCTCCGATATAACTAGACTCTGAAAATAGTTTTATTCTAGACTCAACAACGGCCAAACTACACAGTCAATCAAGGGGGCTCCTAGGGTCGGTCGAGGCTCTGATACCAACTTGTCACGGTCAATATGCGACCCTATCCAAAAGGAACTCGAAGGTCCCACCTAGGATAGACCCGCATATTGAAACGCTTTTGCAAGGTGGATATCATTACATCAACATTACATAATAGATGGGGATACATACATAAGGCATACAATGCCACATGAATACAACATCACAATACATCAGAGCACCATCCGACTACGGATGAAACACAAACAGAAACTCAAATGACATCCACCCTGCTAGCCCAGGCTACCGACCTGGAACCTATCCCCTGATCGAAGAAGCAGAAGAAGAACTCCAATACAAGCAAACATCGCTCTCACGTCATGATCATCCCGTAACCTGTACTTGCAACTGTTGTTGTAGTAATCTGTGAGCCACGAGGACTCAGCAATCCCATTACCATGGGTATCAAGACTAGCAAAGCTTAAAAGGAAAGGAAGGGGTAAAGTGGTGAGGCTGCAGCAGCACTAAGCATATATGGTGGCTAACATATGCAAATAAGAGCGGGAAGAGAGCAAGCAGAACGGTCGTGAAGCTAGCAATGATCAAGAAGTGATCCTGAACTCCTACTTATGTCAAACATAACCCAGAAACCGTGTTCACTTCCCGGACTCCGCCGAAAAGAGACCATCACGGCTACACACGCGGTTGATGCGTTTTAATTCGGATCTGGTGTCAAGTTATCTACAATCGGACATTAACAAATTCCCATCTGCCTATAACCGCAGGCACGGCTTTCGAAAGATTATACCCTGCAGGGGTGTCCCAACTTAGCCCATGACAAGCTCTCATGATCAACGCAGGAATAGACCTTCTCGCAGGAAGACCCGATCAGACTTGGAATCCCGGTTTACAAGACTTTTCGACAATGGTAAAACAAGACCAGCAAAGCCGCCCGATGCACCGATAAATCCCGATAGGAGCTGCACATATCTCGTTCTCAGGGCACACTGGATGGGTCAGCCTACGAGTAAAACTAGCCCTCGAGTTGCCCCGAGGTGGCCCCGCAGTCTGCCCGGTTCGGACCAACACTTAGACAAGCACTGGCCCGGGGGGGCTAAAATAAAGATGACCCTCGGGTTGGCCGACCCAAGGGAAAGGTATAGGTGGTGGTGAGGCAAATGGTAAAACCAAGGTTGGGCCTTGCTGGAGGAGTTTTATTCAAAGCGAACTGTCAAGGGAGTCCCATAAATCACCCGACTGCGTAAGGAACGCAAAATCCGGGAACATAACACCGGTATGACGGAAACTAGGGCGGCAAGAGTGGAACAAAACACCAGGAAAAAGGCCGAGCCTTCCACCCTTTACCAAATATATAGATGCATTAATAATATAAGAGATATTGTGATATCCCAACCAAAATCTTGTCCACCATGGAGAAATCTTCAACTTCACCTGCAACTAGCAACGCTATAAGAGGGGCTGAGAAAAAGCGGTAACATAGCCAAACAACGGTTTGTGTAGGAGAGGTGTCAAAGGTTAGAGGTTCATGGCAATATGGGATGGCTTGATAAACAGGTGATAGGTAGCGCAGCATAGCGATAGAACGAAGCAACTAGCATAGCAATGATAGTAGTGAGATCCAGGGTAGCGGTCATCTTGCCTGAAATCCCGCAAGGAAGAAGAACGAGTCCATGAAGAAGACAAACGGATGAAGTCGAACCAAGCGTAGACGAACGAATCCTCACGATCGCAACGAAACATGAACTATCGAGAAGAAACACACAACATAGTAAACACACCACACATGAACATGACATGATGCACAACAGAGCATGATGCATGACAAAGCTACATGAAGCTACTCATGGCAAGGGATGAAGCAAACAAGAGCAACACATCAAGGCAAGTTTAAATGAGGCCGTGAACAACATATAACAATTCTGGTAAGTCCTCGTATGCATATTTCGAAATTGGTCCATATCTGAATAAACCTTATGTTCAAGTTGTTAAACAGCAAGTTAAGACGCACAAAGATGACCTACACGAGATTCTAGTCAAGTTAAATATAAAGTTCATTTAATTCGGAGCTACTGCCTACAAGATATGAGCAAAACAAGATAAACATGGCATTGATGCAAAATGCACCCAAACAACAAGCAAACACCTCAAAACAAGGATGCAACATGATAATATGAAACTACATGCAATTCTAAGCAAGTTTCATATAGAGCACACTCAAAACGGTGCAACGGTTCAACACACACACACTAAACAAGTTTAAAGGACAAGCTGTCCAAAACAGCAACTAGGCATATTGCAAGCAACAAAACAATAAGCTACAGCATCTCAACATAATAACAAAAGGCGTGGGCATGATTTACAGGTAAAGCATTACAAAACATGAACACTGAGCTATCTCCAGAAACTACTAGAACATGCTCAAACACACATGGTAAGATTGCAAGTTATAACAATTTCAGACTTTGCAGAAAATAACATCACGATGCAATGTTTAGAGCTATCAAACAACCTGTTACAGGAACTTATCATGGCAAACAAAGGCATGGCATGAATCTACTAATTTCATATATCAAAAGTACCTTAGTGACCATAAGCCAAAAAGGATCATAAAATATGATGGCACCCACGTAAACATAGCAAGTTATTATACAGATTCAAACATGGCAGAAACATAATTATGAAGGCATGTTTATGAGCTTGTGCAACTCACTACAGAGCAATACATGGCATGGCAAGGCACCCGACAGTAAGAACGCATGTTTGTGAAGCTAAGCATGGCAATAGCAAGGTCATAGGGTGCATGGAACACTAGCAAAACACATGGGAACAAGTGAACTTAATGTTAACAGGCTGACAGCAACATTATGAAGCAACTTTAGAGCAAGATTACAACAAGCTACAGCAAGCTATAAATGCTAACAGGGGCATGGATGGTTAGAGGATAACATGTAGATCAAAACATGTTTATAGAACATCTCCAGATTATGCATAGAATGATTAGTAGAAACATGTTTATATAGCATCACGAAATGACAGATTCAGCCTAGCAAAACAGCAACATCATGAACCCTACTTAACAAGCTCGATACACTCACCACAAGTCATTGCATGAAAAGATAAGCATAGCATCATCAAGAATACATGTTTGTGAAACAAACCAAGTCAAGAACAAGTCTATAGCATGCAAGGATCAACTATCGCAAGCTTGGCCAAATTGAATAACATGTAAACAATCTGCCAGGAAACATTTTGAAGCAAAAGTAGAGCACGAAACTGACATGCTAGACTAGTCCATAATTGCAACCAAGGGCATGAATTGATAGACAATAACCATATGTTCAAAACATCCTTACTGAAGTATCTCAAAATATGCATGGATCACTCTGTAGCGGCAAGTTTACATGGCATCAAAATTACAGCAGAACAGGAACTAAATCAGCAAAATCACGATGCCTAGTTTGCATGCTTGTGCTAGTCACCACATTGATCACAAAAATACATGGCAAGCACCTCTGTAAAGAAGACATGGCATAGTTTAAAACACATGTAGACATCAACCTCATAGGATGCACACATCAATCATGGCAAAAATGACAAAAGAGCTCGTTCTGATAACAGATAGTAGAAAACATCATGAAGCACTCTTACAACGACAATTCGGGCATCTAGATGACCCCAAATGAATATGATGCAATGGAATGAAATGATGTACTCTTCGAGGCGAACAATTTGACATATTACACGCACGAAATGGAGCTACGGATGCAGAGATACGGCATGACGAACATGGCATGAAAATTATAGAATCTGGGGACTTAGCAGATTTTGGGGGGAAAGTCAACCTCGTTTTGCATGGACTCCGAGGCAGGCCAGATCTCGCCGGAGAAGAAGAGGGTCGCGGCCGGGGCTTGCCGGAGCGCGGGGGAGACACCGGCGAGGGAGCTTCGACGACGGGGCACGGCGGCGGGGCCTTTCCCCGACCGGATCCAGCCGGATCCGGGCGCGAGGAGGCGCGGGACGGCGGCGAGGAGATTCCGGCGGGCGGGCGGCCATGGCGCGCCGGCGGCGGGGTG
>NC_041385.1:649917829-649991966 GCF_002162155.2 Triticum dicoccoides
GGCGGCGGCGCTGTCCGGCAGCGGAGCGCGGCGGGCCGAGCGGCGGCGCGCGACCCGGTACGGCGGCGGCGCGATGGGCCGGGAAGGCCGGCTGCGGGCTCTCCGGGCCGGTGGCGGGGGCGGCGCGGCAGGCGAATGGCGGCGTGCCACGTGGCGGCGGTGGGGCGACTCGGACGTGTCCGGCTGTGGCCGGACGTGTCCGGTGGCGTCGGGGGCGAATCTGCTAGGGTTAGGGGTGGAATCATCCGGAATTTTCGGGGGGAGGGTTTTTTATAGATAGAGGGAGCTAGGAGAGTCCAAATGGAGCACGGTTTTCGCCCACACGATCGTGATCCAACGACCGAGAGCATGGAGGGAAGTTAGATGGGTTTTGGGCCACTTCGGAAAGGGTGTTGGGCTGCAAAGAGAGAGAGGCTACGGTTACCCGGTAAACCGTTGGAGTAACAAACGACCTCCAAATGGCACGAAACTTGACAGGCGGTCTACCGGTGCTATACGAAGGCCACTTGACAAGCCTCGGTCCATTCCGAGAACGTTTAACACCCGCTCACAACAGGAGATGAAAAGGGGAACACCAGAGGACATAGGAGCGTCGGATCGCGAAACGGACAACGGGGAAAATGCTCGGATGCATGAGACGAACACGTATGCAATGCAATGCACATGATGACATGATAAAATGCAACACGCAAGCAAATGACATGGCAACGACGGCGAATAACTGGCGGACACCTGGCGCATCGGATCCGGGGCGTTACATATAGCCATCTCTTCTCCCTCCTATTTTCTCAGCCATCGCACGGTAGGCGGGGTGGGGGTTTCCCAATAGTCGGTTTGCTCAATTGCGGTCCCACTTGTAAGTGAAAATGCAACACCGCACGCATTCCCCTTTAGTAGTGTGTCGGACCAACCATGTGGGGGTGCAATGCGAACACGGCAGGCTTTTCCTTTTGAACTTGTAACTTATAAAATTTGGTTCTGCTCCATGGCGCGACCGATAGATAGAAATAACGATTTCCCTAGAGTAATGAGAAGTTTGGTTCTGGCGCGGTTCATGCATGGAGTATGTATGAAAATTATGAAGTTGATGCGAAAGGTAAGATAATTACTAGTAGTACCATATACTACTACATGGATTTGACGAAAAGATAAAAATACATACAGATCCATCAAGGACATCCTCACGCCCTAGTGCACCGGGTCACCAACCAACGTGTGAGGAGCAGCAGTGTTAGCGGCGAGCTCAACGTGCTTCTGAACAATGTCGTCCAAGGTTGCCCTGCGGTCCAAGAAGGCCAGCGTCCTATCGTCCTCCTCTTGCATGTAGTAGTCCTTGTGGATGATTTGCACATAGATGTGGGTGATTATGTCGATGGTGTCTTGCTGCGCCAGGCGCTGTGCGGCGAGCATGACCTCGAGGTGGACATTCTCCAGTGCGACAGCGGGCAGTTGCAGGGCCACCAGTGCATTCAAGAGGTTGTCACCATGGTAGCCGTTGAGGGTGGTGGGCATCGCAGAGCCTGGGCACGTCGGCTGGAGGCATACGTCAAGGTCGTCCGCGAGCTTCTTGACGAAGGTGAAATTGTCGAGGAAACCGACGAGGACCTCGTCGAACAAGGAGATAAAGCTATCATCCAAGCGGCTCCTCGCCCTGGCGGCCTCAAGCACTACCTGGAGACGTTCCTCAGTGCCGGGCCGCAGGCCGGCGTCATGGACCATCTAGCACAGCCGGCTGATGCTCGCGCTCATCGCCTCCATGGGTCTAGCTTAGAGGGTGCTTGGATCCAAGGGACTTCTAGTCAACTGATCTTGCGATTCGAGTGATCACTCTTGCCCTTGGTTAGCATGCATAGGTGCGTAGGATTTCGTACTAGATTGGACTGGCGGGAAGCCTTTATATGAGAAGTGCAGACTGCGTTGAATTCACGTGGGTGTTGGCCATCTACTCCTCGGGCCTCTACTGCACCTGCCTTTGGATGTACGACAGGTGGGCCAACCACCTGTTGGTCCCACATGTCATTCACCCAAAGGAAGTTGCAGTAAGTCAATGAAGTTGTGTCCTCCTCCGTGCCGGTGCAGTATAGTCATCTCACCGGACCTTTAGTTGGGGCCAAACGAGAGAAGTTATATGTTTAGTGGTTTATTGGTCCCTTTTGCATTTTGCGCCAAGTTTTGACCTTTGATTTAACTAATAAAATGTTAATGCATGTAAACAAAAATGTTGTGTAAGGCACCTTACGAAAACCAAATAATCCCAAAACACTTAGGAACGGTACATTAACTCCCTTCTTGTTTCTTATTTCGTGACATATCAACCAATGAGAGATGTGGGTTGTGCATGCTTTCAATGACTTGAGACTACCAAACATGACATGCAGTGTTTAGTTCATTGCATGTAATCCTATTAATTAGCAAAAAGACATTAAGTTCTCTTGCCGATAGGAATAAAACAATACACCATGTATTTATTTACAGAGGGAGTAGTACATTTTTTGTGACATGCATTACTAGATATTGCTAGTCAAATACTAAAATCCCGATGGACGTGGTAGTACTCCTAAATCCAGACGGTGGTACTAGTAATACTAGTAGTAGTACTACCAATGTAGTAGCACTGTACTACCCGTTGGTCAAATTATTACGTGCTGCTCCTCATAGTGAAGTGACAAGACCCTGCGCCGGAGATGACACCTCAGTATAGGCGCCGCGTTCGGCATACCATAGTCAGCCTCACCGTTTGCAGTCACTATCATCATGGTTGTAGAGCTAGACTGCTTACAACTAGCCATGTTTGACGTAATTTCCCGTGCGTAGATGCCCGTGCATTGCATGAAACACCAAGATTGGGGGTGGACGGCGCCGACAGCGGCCATCACGCCAGATTTTTCCATGGCCTTCTAGATGTGGTGGGGAAGAGATAAGGCTGATTGTGAGAGACAAGGAGTTGTTTGTAAATAGGGAACAAGTGCGGGCATGTTTTTGCAAAAATGGAGAAGTTTGGTTTGTATGCGTTAGATCTAGATCTGACGGCTATTGGTGAAAGATGTGAGGCACAACATCATCACCAACTCAGGACCTCTTTGATTCACAGGCTTTTGAAAAATGCAAGAATAGGACACGACAATATTACAAGTTCCAAACTGATATTACAAGTGTTAGGAGTAATGCTGCACCTACGAGGAGGGAATTACTAGGAAGTTTACGTAAGAACTTTTGTTACTTTAGGTGGATGCAGCATTATCGTACAAACTAAAATCCACCGCCCTGACAAGTCACTAATGGGCAAATAAGTTTTCGAGTCTCTGGCCACTTGATGTTTCAAAAACAAATTCAGCTTCTCCGAGACTTTGTCATTTAGGCTTAGACGCTTGCGGTGATCAACACGCCATTCATTGTTGCGCCAGAGAATGCCAAACCTCATTACCTTGAGCACACTTGCCTCCAGAACAAAGAACCTAGCCATTTTAATCTCAGATGTGCTGCCTCGGTAGTCACTCAAATCAATTTCTATAAGATAGAGATCAAGGCATTCGATGAGATTGTTATAGTGCAGCACATTTTTCACTTTTGGGTCTTTTTTTATCTGCAAAAGAAGAGAACCTATTAGAGCAGCTGGTTGTATAAGATTACCGTGTCATCAAGAGGTACCAATATCATTCGCTCATACGATAGGGTTGACTAGCTAGTGATATTTTCTCTCTCTCTCTCTCTCTCTCTCTCTTTCTGTTTCCTATCATTTACCTAGGAGCACGTGAAGAGCTTGGGCATATGTTGCCTTCCACTATGTGGCCGATGCCATATTTTGCAAAACTATGCCACATAATACGCATTGATGTCAAATCAAAAGATTTTGGCACCGCTCTCGCGATGTGAGAGAGTTGGCACCGATGTGCACATAGACCCACATGTATAAACAAATCAATCAAACCAACTACACTAGCCTCTCACTCTCCCAAACAAGCGTTTTTTTATTGCCCCAGTCCTCTCTCTCTCCCAAACAAGCGTTTTTTTTATTGTGTGAGTCAATTTGGCACCGCAGGAAAGTAGGTGATCCAGATTGGGGCACCAGGGGAGGAATTGTCACATCCCTAGCCTTGCTATGCACTTGGACTAGCTTGGTTGTTGCATCATGTCTAAATTTTATTTAAGATTGAAATGGGGTTGTTCAAACCCTAGCATTAAATCAACTCAACTAGGATGGATTAAAATATTTTTCAATAAACCCAAAATGTCCGTAAGAAAAGTTCATGATTTCTTGTTAAGGTGGAAACCTCTGCCAAAAATGATGAATATATTCTTAGATCATTTTTGGATTTTTGAATTAAATCATATTGTATTTTACTTTGGGCATTTAAACACTATAAATAATTTAAATGCTCAGATAATGCTGAAATTAAATGTGGGCCACTGGAATAATCCAAAGAGTGTCCACAAATTATTCCAGTATTTTACAAAATGCTTTAGTATTTTTAATAAAGCCACAAACATGCAGAAAAATAGAAAAACAGGAATTAAAAGAGAAGGAGAGAGAAAGAAAACCTCACCTGACTTACCGCAGCCCACCTGGCCGGCCCAGTCGGCCAGCCCAGCCCACCTCCTCCTGTCGTCTTCATCCCCTCGCCACGAAGCAGCTCGGTGGCGAGCGCTGGCGATGCCGTGGCCTCCTCCCTGCCTGCCTCACGCCCTCGAGGCCCTTCCAGCGCCACGGAGATGGCCACGCACCCCCCAGGCCCTCTCACTCTCTTCCCGAACTCCTCTCCTCCTCTGGCTCTCTCGCACGCAACAACCGAGCGCTGTCGCCGCCGCCGACGAACACCACCGCAGCCATCGCCTCTCCTCGCCTCTCCGTGCTGTCTAGAGGATCCGCCTCGATGCCACGGAGCCCCAAGAAGAAGCACGCGCTCGCGGGACGCACGAAGCAACACCATCATCCTCATCCATGTCGTCGGCCGTCGGAGATCCCCCTCCCCACCCCGCTTGCTCCGACCCCTCCCCGAGCCCGCTGAGTCCTCCGTTGAGATTGCTGTTAGCTCTGCCACCATTCCCCCTCCTCCCCGCGCTCTCTCCTGCACTCTAGCCACCCTTTTCACCGGGGCCGTGAGCTCCTCGCCGCCGGCGATGACGCGGTCGAGGCCAGGGCCACCACAGCTCCCTTCTGAGCACGGCACTGTGCTCCACACCTCACCGGGAGCACGCCGAACACACCAGCACCTCCCCTAGTGCACTGCAACGTCAAAACGCTCGATGCCCGAACTCCGCCGCCGCCGTCGTCGTAGTTGCCGTCGCCTCCGGCCACCCCAGCTCTTCCCGCTTGCCCTGCTGGATGCGCGGAAGCCCCAGCTACGCATAGGACCAAACAACGGTTGATTTGGTCGACCGTGGGCAAAACCCGAGCCACTCCCGTGTGCCTCCGCCGCGGCTTGAGGTCGCCGCCGGCCAAACTCCAGCGTGCCGACGTGGTCGCGTACTTAGCGCTAATCACCGTCAGCTAAACCACCCACAGACACTGACAATAGACTCCACCACAATAATTAAGTATAAGATTTACTTCTGTTTAGGATTAGATTAAGTAAAGTGGGCCCCGACTGATAGCGAGCGACGTGCACTGGCTTGTCTCGTACACGGCTGACTTCGTGGCGGCACGCACGCTCTCTTTCGCCGACGACGAGATCAGCCTCCGACACGACACGTTTCGGATTGCCCTTATTGACGAGAGGGGTGTGACGGTCGACGCGCGATATCTCAAGGAGGGCGAGCAGATCGACATCGGACAGGCCATCTCGTTCCCCTGCCATATCGCTAGGGTGCGGGACCGGATTCCGGTGGGGCACGCGGCGGCGCCGAGTCAGATCCACATACGCGGTGGTGCGGATGGTGCACCGCGGTACACCGCGGGGACCGGGGCATCCTTGGGCCACACCCAGGCACGGGCGGGTCATCCGCCATGGATGCTCGACACGTGGACGAGGATCCGGGCGCCGCGACAGGGAGGCAAGACGCGCAGCAGGTATAAAAGCCCATCCCACCCCCGCCCGTGACCTAGACGCCGCGTTCTCGCACTTCTGGGAGGCGCCGCAAAACCCTAGATCCAAAATTTCTTCCTCGTTTCTGTGGTGGGAGGGGAAAGTTGGAGGGGATAGCAGATCCTTCGCGGCGGTGGTGGCTTCCAAACTGCATGCTCCGGAGACGATGGAGGGGTGTGGAGATCTCTTCTTCCATGGCAACCGAAGAGATGGCTTCGGGGCTGGGCATTTTGGGCACGGCGCCGGGCGCTTCGATCGGGGTCGTGGTCGGGGCTGATTCTCGTGGTCCAGGGAGGCGGTCGACGATGACCTCTCCACGAACAAGCAGACAGCGTCGGCCTCGAACGACACCACGCGCTGGGACGACGTGGCGGAGCGGGCCAAGAGGGCCAGATCTGGGGGGGTATGGGTGGAGAAGCACTTGAACCCTAACCCACCGGATCGCAACATCGACAATGCTACCAGAAGGAAGCAGATTCCGAAGGCGGCCCAGCGGGGTGAATCTTCTACCCAGGTGCCCCCTACCATGAATTATGATCCTTGTCCAATTGGCAAAGCTACTAGCCATACTCCTGCTAGTTGCCCGCAAGCTTTTTGTGAGAGATGCAGTAAGATGGGTCATTTGGCCTCGATTTGCACTACTTTTTTGCCCTGGGAGTGTACGGCTCCTATGTGCCCTTTCCAGGGCAAGGGCCAGGGTTTCTTTTACATTCCAAACTCATGCACTGCTAAGCAGCTTAAGGAACATGCCACAAGTGTAGTGATTACAGTGATTGAGGGGGAAGCTAGTGTGAAGGAGCTTGAAGATGCTTTTTCCGATTACATTGGGACCAAGTGGCATTGTAATGCTCACCCTATAGGTCCTAAGTCTTATGTTATGCGCTTCCCTAATCAAAGAGATGTGAAAAAAGCATGTTACAATGACAAAATGACCTTAAGATCTTGCGGAGTAGTGGTTAAGATCGTTCCCTGGTCGGCTAATGTGGGAGCAAAAGGGGTGATGGAGGTTGCTTGGGTGAGAGTGGCAAATGTTCCTTTGGAACGAAGAAATGAAAGAAATGTGGCTTATGTTACATCTTTGGTTGGTGTCCCCCTGGAGATTGACATGGCCACTCTGCACAAACCTGAATATGTTCGAGTCCGTCTGGGATGTCGCAATGTTGACGAGCTACCCGGTGTGGCTGAAGCCTACCTGGGAACGCAGTTTTTTGATTTCTTCTATGACATTGAGAAAATCCTGATCAGAGATCCTGAGAGATCGAGCAGTGTGAACCAGGTTGAGTCGGCTGGAAAGGACTCATCCCATGGGAAACATTTTGCTCGAGCTACTCCTAGGGATAATGAGAAAAGAAAAGAGGGGGGTGTACATGAACAACAAAGATGATAAGAATAGCCCTAGGGACAGTGTGGAAGAGGAACATGAGGAGTCGGATGGGACTGCAGATGATACCCTCTTGCTTGAATCCATTGCCAGAGAGGCTTGTGAAAAGGAAAACCTGGGTGGATCTCAAGCACTACTTATTGTTGATAACAATAGGCTGAATGTGGATGAGATTCAGGTAGAACATAATATTCTCGAATCTATTGCTGGCAGTATATATGATATCTGTACTTCTCACTTGGGGTGCATGAAAAATCCCAGGTGGAAGAAATGATGGAGGATGATACTAGCAAGGCCGGGGTGCGCTTTGAGTACACGGTACAGTTCCCTGTCTCATCCGAGCAAATGGAGGAGGTGATTCCCACCCCTCCACTTAGAACTGAAGATGAACTGAGATTCAGTACAAGAAATATGCAGAACATGGGCGACAAGATGCAAGATAGAGCTGTTGCAATTTCAAGAAAGAAAAACTTGGAAGGTAACTGCAACTTTAACTCATTTGATGTGCTTTCTAATAGTGATCTTATGATAAGAGCATCTAAGATGGGTGTGATCATCCCGGATAACAATTTTTCTTCTATTGATATCCTGAGAGAGTTGGAGAGGGTCAGGAAATGTGATAATGACAGTATTCATAATTCTTATGCTATGATAGATGAGAAAATGATGTTTATAACTAATGGGAAGGGGGATAAAACACCCATTAGTTCTGATTGGGCTGATGGGGAGGAGGATTTAGAGGAAAACTTCATCCTTGTGAGATCTAGGAAGAAAAGAAATCCTAAAATTCAGGTGGCAATATCCAGGCCTTTGACCAGGAGACAAAAACCTGATTTAATGATGAAAAATGGAAAAGCTGGCAGCCCTGTCCATAATACCAGGGCCACGAGAGGGGAGAGGAAAAAGAAACCGGGTTAATATGATTGGTCTTTTTTGGAACTGTAGGGGGCCAGGAAAGACAGGGATGAGTTCCTGCCTTTCCCATATTATTAAAGATCATGCCCTTGACTTTATTTGTCTACAAGAGACCCATAAGAAGAAGTTTCAGGATGGTTATTTTAGGAAAGTTGATCCCTGCACTGCTTTTGATTGGGAGTGGATCCCATCTACGGGGAAATCCGGGGGGATACTTTGTGGAGTTAGAAGGGAAAGATTTGAAGTGGTTGCTTGGAGGAAAGGCAAATTTATCCTCCAAGTTAATGTGTATGATATCAAAATTAAGAAAATGTGGACATTATGCAATGTATATGGAACAGCCCATGATAAGGACAAGCAAGAATTCCTTGTTGAATTAGCTGACTTCTGCGCTCATGTACAAAGCCCTCTGTTAATTGGGGGTGACTTTAATATTCTCAGGCATGAAGGAGAAAAAAATAAAAATTGGCATCGATCTCCTTACACAGATATGTTCAACTCTATGATTAATGCAATGTGCTTGAGTGAAATCCATATGAATGGGGGTATGTATACTTGGACTAACAACCAAGCCCATCCGACCCTGGAAAAGCTAGATAGAATCCTTATGAGCAGTGATTGGGAGGACCTTTCCCCTCAAGTCAATGTTAGGAAAATAGTTAGAGACATCTCTGACCATAATGCTCTTTTGTTGTCCTCCGATAACTCTGTTGTTAGAGTCCCACAGCAAAGAGAGTTTAGGTTTGAAATTAGTTGGCTCAAATCTGAAGAATTCCTACCTTTGGTGGAAAAGATTTGGAGCCAATATGTTAATGCTACAGACCCCATTGATGTGTTAAACATCAAACTGAAGCGATTTAAAAAGTTTTTTAAAGGTTGGGGTTCTAATAAATTTGGGCATGAGAAGATTCGAAAAAGAAACATTAGAGAAGAGTTGGCTAATATTGAAGAAGAAGAAGAGGGAGGTAGGATGCATCCTGGAATGTTCTGTAGAAAGACAGAACTGTTAGTGGAACTAAATGAAATATTGGTAAATGAAGAATTATTCTTACTACAACAATCTAAGGAAAGATGGCTTCTTAAAGGGGATAGTAATTCTGCGTACTATCAGAAAATTGCTAATGGCAATAAGAGGAAAAATACCATTCACTCCCTAAATGTAGGGGATATTGTCATAGAGGGGACGAAGGATCTTTTGAAACATGCTACTGATTTCTATAAAGATCTTTTAGGACCGGTACCTGGGAACTTGCTCCAGGTGGATCCTAATATATGGGGTATGGAGGAGAAGTTAAAAGCTGAGGACAATGAAATTTTATGTAGACCGTTCTCAGAAGAGGAAGTCAAAAATGCTCTGTTTGGAATGAATAGTAATAGGGCCCCTGGTCCTTACAACATTCCAGCGGAGTTTTATCAACACTATTGGGAGATTGTGAAGGGTGATATTATGAGACTTTTTGAGGCCTTGTATGAGGGTACTCTCGATGTTCAAAGGTTAAACTATGGGATCATTACTTTGATTCCTAAGATCAATGGTGCGAACAAAATCCAACAGTTTAGACCTATTTGCTTGCTTAGGTGCCCATATAAGTTGATCACAAAGGTGTTAGACAACAGAGCAGCCCCTTATGCTGACATCCTATTTAGCAAACACCAAAATGCCTTTATTAAACACAGGAGTATCATGGATGGGGTTCTTACATTGCATGAAATTTTGCACCATACGCATGTTAAGAAGAGAGTCGGCATCATTATCAAGCTTGATTTTGAAAAAGCTTATGATAAGGTAAATTGGGACTTCTTGCTTAAGTGTCTGGAGATCAGAGGCTTTGGCAAGACTTGGTGCAGCTGGATGGAGAAAATCCTCCACAATGGCACGGTTAGTGTGAAGTTAAATAATACCTCGGGGCCTTACTTCCAGAGCCACAAAGGGGTGCGGCAAGGGGATCCGGTGTCCCCTTTCTTGTTCAATATTGCGGTCGAGTGCTTGTGTAAGATGGTATTACAAGCACAGGCAAACGGGTTGATTGATGGGTTGGCCTCGGATTTGGTAGATAAGGGAGTGGCCATTCTGCAATATGCGGATGACACAATCCTGTGCATTGAACATAATCCTGAAAAAGCGCTCAACCTGAAACTATTGATGTATATGTTCGAACTCATGTCGGGACTGAAAATTAACTTTCAGAAAAGTGAAATTCTTAGCGTGGGAGGAGATGATAATATTTTGAAAGATTATGCTAATATTTTTGGGTGCCAGATTGGGCATTTCCCAATGAAATATCTTGGTGTTCCTGTTAGTTATTCGAATCTGAAGGGTGTGGATTGGGAATACCTTGAAGCAAAATTTGTCAAGAGATGTGAATCTGGACTGGGAAGTAATGCCTCCTCGGGGGGTAGGCTGACTTTATTGAATGCTAATATTTCCAGCATTGCATATTATTACATGTCCATGTTTCTTTTGTCTAAAACCGTCATAGAGAGGTTGGATAAACACAGAAGAAAATTCTTCTGGCGAGTGACTAAAAACAGGAAGAGATATTACCTGGTTAGATGGTCTAGGATCTGTCGATCCTAGGAAAAGGGAGGTTTAGGTGTGAAAGATCTTCACAGGCAAAATATTTGCCTTTTGGTGAAATGGTGGTGGAAGCTTGAGATGAAGCAGGGGCTTTGGCAACACATTGTCAGAGCCAAATACTTTGGTAGAGACACTGTAGCCTCGGTTAAGGGGAGAATCACTGATTCTCCGTGTTGGAAGGCCATTATGAAAGTGAAAGACCTGTATATGGTTGGGAGGAAAGTGGTCGTGCATGCTGGTAACGTAGCTGGGCTATGGATGGACCCAGTTGGCAACCAAGTTTCCTTTGCTGATCAATTTCCTCAGCTTTTTGCCATCTGCAATAAGCCTGAATGTGTCGTGAAGGACTGTCTGGAGGCTAATCTTGTAACCTTCTTTCGAAGGAGATTGACCTCGGAACTTAACGAACAATGGAAGAAGATGGTTTCCACGGTTAAGGGAACATGTATATCTACAGATAGTGATAGTATCAAGTGGGGGCTGGGTCCCAAGCCCTACTACACCACGAAAGCTCATTATACCTACCTAGAAAAAATCATTGTTGGGAGTGATTATCGATGGATATGGAAAGCTCGTATCCCTTTGAAAATTCAAATTTTCATGTGGCAGCTATCGCAAGATGCGGTGCTGACCAGAGATGTGATGAAACGTCAAGGGTGGAGGGGGGATCCCAAATGTTCCTTTTGTGGGGAGAGAGAAACCTCCCGGCATCTCTTTTTCTCTTGCCCTGTTGCTAGGGTTACCTGGAGAGTAGTTGGTTGTATGTTTGGTACAGATTTATGCCCTGACAACTTGTGGCAGGCTTATGTTTTGTGTTATACTTTCTTCCCGGTTGGCGATGTTTTCTATACGATGGGCATTGCAGCTGTGTGTTGGGCTATTTGGACTTGCCGCAATCGAGCTACTTTTGAACATATCCCTCTTAAAACCCCATTTGAATGCATTTTCTCTGTATGTGCACTTCTTTGTTACTGGGCAGGATTGATGAAACAGGAGGATGCTAAGACCCTGAGGGCTGGAGGAGCTCTGCTGAAGGACAACGTGTCTCGCATGATGAGGATCTGCGCAACGGCGCACCAGGATGGAGGAGTGCACTGAGAACAGGTTTGAGGAGAAGGAAGAAGATCTACTGTGCCTTTTGTTTTACTGCTTCTGGTCGAGATGCCTCCTGCGTGAGGATGTTGTGGAGCATGTTGCTCAGCTGTGAGCGGTGGTCTTTTGGTATAACTGTGAGTTAGATGTTGGGGTCCTGGATTTATAGTGTCGTCGGGTTTTTGCCCCATGGTGAGTAATCTCGATGGCGAGTGCTCATGGTGGGTTTCCCGGCGATGCTTGAACCCTCTTTCCTCTTTCCCGTCCTATTTGCTGAACTTGGTTGTATTTCCGTTATGTTCAAGTAATGGAAAGGGGATTCGCCTAGTTCAAAAAAAAAGTGGGCCCCGACTGTTAGGGTTGACCTGCCCAGTTAGCGTTGACCTGGTCCCACCTGTCATCCACCCAAACCAGCCCTGTTACACTGACCCATGGGTCCCAGCCGTCAGTTTGACCTGGCTGGCGTTGTTGACCGCTGACGTCACAGTGACGTAGTGCTAACGCAGTTAATTATTTTCTGGATTTATTCTTATTCAGGAAATTTCAGAAATAATGCAAACTTCTAAAAATCATATAAAATCAACCGTAGCTCCAAATGAAATAAATTATATATGAAAAATGATCAATAAAATCCAATCTATCCATCTATACAATTTTCATGCATGTTAGAACAACTTATAGCTGCTCTTTAGCACAAATCATATAAATGGCATTTAAATATCCACATATGGAGTTTGAATTTGAATCTTGGATTCAAACCAACTTCATTTAATCTGGTTGCTAGTTGCATTAGCTCAAACCACAACATATTGCCATGTCACACTCATGCATCATATTGTTGCATTGCATTTATTGTGTTCTTTCTCTGTTGCCGGTGTTTGTTCCCCCTCAGTAGACGTGGTTCCGGCGATGAGTTCAATGACACCGATGAAGAACTATATTATCTTCAGAAGTGCCAGGCAAGCATAACCCCCTTGTTCATTCCAATACAATCCCACTCTCTTGATCCTTATCTGTTTTACTGCATTAGGACAACAACGATTCGACTGGTACATGTTGCGGTAGTTGAACCCCTTTCCTCTGCATGACCTGTCATTGCCACAGTAAATAGATTAAACCCACTAGCATGAGTAGGAGTTGTTTGAGCCCTGATGTGCCTACTCATTCATGCTTGTTTGTCATGCCTGCTACTGCTTAGAGTTGAGTCAGGTATGATTCATCGGGGATGAATTGGAATGATGTTGAACATATCCTACTGTGTGTGAGCTAAGTGTGTGAACACGATTTGGTAAAGGTAGCGGTGAGAGGCCATGGAGGAGTACATGGTGGGTTGTCTCATTGAAGCAGTCCTCAGGAACTGAGTTCTGTGTTTGTGATCCATGAACAGCTACTACCACACATTGGAATGCTTAAGTGCCCCTCTCAACTTATTAATCAACTCGATCTCTGTCCAGGAGTTGCAACTAGTTTCTGGTGTTTGTAGGTAGTGCTAGTAGTCTACCAAGTGGCACCCGGTACAGGTGGGCTTGGGACAGAGTAGGCACAGTGGCACGGTGTACCAAGTGGCACCCGGATGGTGGGCTTGGGAACCCTGCTCACATTGTTTGGGGCCATAAGCGACACCCCGGCCGGATCTCCTTTCGGATGGAACCCGAATAGGCGATAAACCTCGACGAGAGACTTGTGTGGTTAGTCAGGTCGTGGCCGACACCCTCGCTGGGCTTCCGCTTGAAGGTTGTCGAGTACATGTCGTGTAAATGGCGGTAAGTGGTGAGAGCGTGTGTGAAGAAGTACACCCCTGCAGGGTTAATATGATCTATTCGAATAGTCGTGTCCGCGGTAAAGAACTTCTGGGTTGCCTATACAGTTCATAGACAAGTGGAAGTGGATACTCTAAAATACGCAAGATAAGCGTGAGTGCTATGGATGGCGTTCTCGTAGGGAGACGGGAGCGGATCCATAGTGGTGTATTGATATGGTGAATATGTGGACTCGTGTGTTCCACCTCAAAGAGTTACATTGCAGTCATAGTTCAGGGTAGCCACTGAGTCAAAGCTGGCTTGGTGCAGTTAAACCCCACCATCCCTTTGTTGATAATGATGCATATGTAGCTAGCTCTGACGTATGTCTTGCTGGGTACATTCGTACTCACGTTTGCCTATTTTATGTTTTTGCAGAGAGACTTCAGTCTCATTAGTAGTTCCTCGTGGACTTCGACGTTTAGCTTGTTACCTCAGCTATGATCTTGTGCCCTCGGCAGGATCTGGTAGATAGTCAGGCTTCTCAGCCTTTTTCATTTGTAGATGTTTGTACTCAGACATGTTAAGCTTCCGCTTGTGCTTTGACTTGTATGCTCTGAGTGTTGGGTCATGAGACCCATGTTTGTAATATCTCACTCCTCGGAGCCTACTGAATAAAATGCTTGAGTCGTAGAGTCATGCTGTGATGCCATGTTGTATTTGCACATATTGAGCATATTGTGTGTATGTTATTGAAATTCTTGGTATGTGTGGGATCTGGCAACCTAGTTGTTTATCCTTGATAGCCTCTCTTACCGGGAAATGTCTCCTAGTGCTTCCACTGAGCCTTGGTAGCTTGCTACTGCTCCGGAACATTTAGGCTGGCCGGCATGTGTCCTTCTTCGTTCCTGTGTCTGTCCCTTCGGGGAAATGTCATGCGGTGTCTACCGGAGTCCTGTTAGCCTGCTACAGCCCGGTTTACCGGAGTCCTGCTAGCCCAGTTGCTACAGCCCGGATTCACTCGCTGATGACCGACACGTTCGTTGTTGGGTCATGTATGCCTGTCCATGTAAATTAGTGCCACTTTGGGTTCACGACTAGCCATGTCAGCCCGGGTTCTTTGTCATATGGATGCTAGCGGCACTATCATATACATGAGCCAAAAGGCGCAAACGGTGCCGGGCCAGGTAAGGTGGCACCCGTGGGAATATCGTGCGTGAGGCCGCAAAGTGATATGATGTGTTACATGCTAGATCGGTGTGACTTAGGATTGGGGTCCTGACAGCTTTGGTATCAGAGCTTGACTGCCTGTAGGATTACCAAGCCAAACTGGTCGAAGTTGAGTCTAGAAATTCCTTAGTTATATAAGGGAATTGATTGTGGGCTGGAACGTAAGGCTCTTTTTACTCGTTATACCTTATGCCCTTCTGATCTGAGTCATCTTATCTTTCCTACGGGGTTAAGGAACTAGGCTTTCTCTTCTTTCTATCAGGATCACGTGTTACTAATTCGTAGTCCTATAGGATTGATGTTTATAAGCTTGAGTTAAGTTCCTACTATCTTCTGTATGTTCATAGTTGATCTCAGAACCTTGATATTATGATGATCGAGTGGTTATGCCACCATTTTGTAGGATGTCTCAAATCATTTTGAGCATTTACAACCGTTATGCTGTCTGAGTCATCCCAGGATTCTAAATAGTCTGAAGCATTTGCAAAATCCTTTCCTCCCGTTTTGATGTTCCTTTGGGCCAGATTAACCACACTAAATAGTGAGTTAGGGTACTCTGTTGCCTTGACATATATGTTGGAGTTATTATTATGACCCTAGGTGTCTTAGAGTGCCACCTAGTAATCTAGCCATGTTCTGTGTTAAAGTGTGATGATTCTGGCCATCATCCTCAAAAGCATTCTGCGATGCCATTTTAATAGTAGGTATTCTATTACTGGGTTTTTGAACCTGAGATTCACTCCACTTACCTCATGTTGATAGTGTTTGCTAGTCCCTTCAGGATATTAGTAACCTTGCAATAGTCCTCGAGGTTCGTGGTACTACCTTCTTCCAAGTACCATGAGCTGTTTATGGCAGAAGTTCCACGCTGAACCGAAAGATCACAACCAGAGTGCTCTTGACGAGTTCTCAATTCTGTGTTGTTATTCTGCCACTTCTACCTTTCTGCATGGGTTATCCGGAAGAAACCTGTTGAACTTGGTTCGACATACTAATCTATGCATCCACAACTCAGAAAGTTACATGTTCCTTGAGTTGTCTCTCTTTAGTTGTATTCCGACCCCGTCTATCAACTGATAGTCAGGAGTAGTCGTGCACTCGTGTTATCGATGCCCATTACTCATGTGGTCCGTCAAGCCATTCTATTTCAGAATGACTAGGAGAAACAAACTCCAGTACCTCATCCATATCTAGGATTGGGTCAAAGTAGTTGTATTTCGCAGATCAAAATGCCAATCCAACTTTTGATTCTGTTCTACCCTGAAGTATTACCGTCTTATGTCAAGAATGTCATGGGAATTGCACACCATCTCATGAATTCTTGATACAGTGATATTCCTCGCCATCATTATTCATTTCTCAGTTCCCATGTTGTTGCAACCGGAATGCCGACAGGTTAACTATGATGTGTGAAATCAATACTCTTAGCAAGCTTGTTGCTTGGTAGTTAATGGACAATAATTTCATTCTTAGCGTGTTGGTCCTTGTATCATCACCCTAAGGTTGATCGTGCTACCTTGTCCTTATTTCTGGTGCACTCCTCGATCGATGAGTTAGGATTATTTCAAATCTTCGCTCTATTGATCATATCGTCTTGCCCTGAAAAGCAAGATTGTTCTCGAGCTTAGTAACATATTGGTGGTTCATGATTTTCCGAATATCTTCTCGGAAGTATTACCAGGTTGTCACCTGACCGCTATGTTGAGCTCGTGATCAAGTTGGTTTCTTGTAACCACCCCTTCTCCAAGAATATGTGTTGGATACCCCTGAGCTAGTTGGTTAAGCTGGACAATAACTTGGAGAGTTGGAAGATAAAAGCTTGTCCAACTTAGTTCGTTTTAAGGGATATCTTGTATGTGTGTTGAAGAAAGATGATATCTTCATCAATTGATCCTTGTGACCACTGGTTGGACCTATTGTCCTGCCAAGACTTTGATTTGAGTGTGGGCTATCCTCAAATCAAAACAGAACCAACGATGTTCGTAATGTTGTCTTACTCGCGGTTAATCCCTCGAGCATACACCATTACATCTCTGGATCTGACCAATTCTATCACCTTGTTCACATAATTGTGGAATTCCATTTATATGGAAATCTCGATAAATTGTTGTTGAGCCCATTGACAACATTTTCATCATCTCCATGATTCGTGTCGAGCATCCAGCTAGTGTTGGAAACTTTTAAAGCATTGCCTCATGTTCCGTTCATGAGGTATATGTTTGGATGGAAGAAGTGACCTCCTCGAATACATGTGCATTTGGTGCAAGTTGTCGCCGTGAGTTTGAGAAAGATTGGTTTTGTTTCCTCTGGTACCATCCCAAGTCAGTTATGCATGTGCGAATGTATTCTATGGATTGTAGATTAATTACCTCCACTCCATATGGATTCCTTAGCACACCAAGCCACTGACTGATTTGTTCAGGAAAAGGAGTTAAGTGCTAATCCATGGTAATGCACAAGACTTCGATATCCCCGATGATGGTTCCCTACCAGGACTCGGTAGTGTTTTATAATAAGACTACTATGTGGTCATGCTTGTCTGGGACAATGTGTTCACATGTTTGTAGCAGAACCAACTCATATTTTGGAGCTTGCTATCGTAGCTCATTTCCTGAGAATCCTACAATGCCATCTTGTCGATTTGTGTTGCAAACTTTCTTTTCCAGACATGTTGTCTGAAATATCCTGTTACCAACTAGACCTGAATCTCAAGAAGGTGTGATGGTTGGCACTTCTCCCAAGAACTATGATGTAGGTTCCGGTAAAGTGGACGCACCTAGCCGGAAAAACTATTATTGTAGTATCTTGATAAAGCAATTTGGTCACTTCCCATGAGGATCTCACATGACTTATCCTAGAAGTTGTTCCTTATGGATTTTGTTCTCCCGAAGTCCGACCTTTACTTGATGGACATGTCGATGCTTTTAAGCATGATCGTGGTAGCTATAACATCAAGGAGAACATTAGAAGCGGAGTGTTAAATGTCTCTCGGTCGATCCTCCAGATTTTGTTTCCTTGGCGTCATCAAGGTAAAATCTGAGAAAGTGTTGTCCTTCTTTGCATCTGCATCGTCCACCACTATTCATCATGGTAGTATGTTGTGTTGCCAGGATCCTTGACACGGATGTTGGTAAGGCCTTGATGGGTATGGAAATGCTCAATTTCTTGAGAGCACACTCAGTCACTAGGTTATATCCTCGGTATCAACTGGAATGTGCCTTCCGTTTGCCGAGTTGTTCCATAACCATAGTTTCCTTTCCAATCTGATTAGGTCATTCCACCAAACTCCTCCAAATGATCGATTGTGATCTGCCTTAAGCTGGTATAAAGAGTTTCAATGATCTCTGAATCAAAGGTAATTCTTTTTGCCACTTAAGGGGATATTTCTACGAGTCACCTTCCCTAAGGTGCCCCGTTATGGTATCATGGCAATTATTTCATCGCTATCTTGAAACCATTCACCATCTCCTCAAGCGTGGAATTGTTGCCTACCAAATTGAACCCCCATCATCTGTTCTTCCATCCCTCTCCTGAAATGTGTTTGAACATCTCAGCTCAAGAGGTGTTCTATGCCTCATTCCGTGAGTTGATCATCAGTTGCTCGATCCTCGAAAAGATCGATTCTTCTAGAGTTTTGATTTATTCTCGTGGTCATGTTGAATGGAGTTCTCAAAGCAAGATGTCAAGATCAAGATGATGCAATGAATCAACATTTTTCCAGAAGAGCGATTAGATCATGAAGATTGTGTTAGTTTGTGTCCCCTTTGTCCTCTTACCTCACGTCTTGAATCTCGGGACGAGATTCTTGTTAGTGGGGGTGAGTTGTCACATCCCTAGCCTTACTATGCACTTGGACTAGCTTGGTTGTTGCATCATGTCTAAATTTTATTTAAGATTGAAATGGGGATGTTCAAACCCTAGCATTAAATCAATTCAACTAGGATGGATTAAAATCTTTTTCAATAAACCCAAAATGTCCCTAAGAAAAGTTCATGATTTCTGGTTAAGGTGGAAACCTCTGCCAAAAATGATGAATATATTCTTAGATCATTTTTGGATTTTTGAATTAAATCATATTGTATTTGACTTTGGGCATTTAAACACTATAAATAATTTAAATGCTCAGATAATGCTGAAATTAAATGTGGGCCACTGGAATAATCCAGAGAGTATCCACAAATTATTCCAGCATTTTACAAAATGCTTTAGTATTTTTAATAAAGCCACAAAGCTGCAGAAAAATAGAAAAATAGGAATTAAAAGAGAAAGAGAGAGAAAGAAAACCTCACCTGACTTACCGCAGCCCACCTTGCCGGCCCAGTCGGCTAGCCTAGCCACCTGGCCCAGCCCACCTCCTCCTGTCGTCTTCCTCCCCTCGCCCCGAAGCAGCTCGGTGGCGAGCGCTGGCGATGCCGTGGCCTCCTCCCTACCTGCCTCACGCCCTCGAGGCCCTTCCAGCGCCACGGAGACGGCCACGCACCCCGCAGGCCCTCTCACTCTCTCCCCGAGCTCCTCTCCTCCTCTGGCTCTCTCGCACGCAACCACCGAGCGCTGTCGCCGCCGCCGATGAACACCACCACAGCCATCGCCTCTCCTCGCCTCTCCGTGATGTCCAGAGGCTCCGCCTTGATGCCGCGGAGCCCCAAGACGAAGCACGCGCTCGCGGGACGCCCGAAGTGACACCATCATCCTCATCCATGTCGTCAGCCGCCAGAGATCCCCCTCGCCGCCCCGCTTGCTCCGACCCCTCCCCGAGCCCGCTGAGTCCTCCGTTGAGATCATTGTGAGCTCCGCCACCATTCCCCCTCCTCCCCACGCTCGTTCCTACACTCTAGCCGCCCTTTTCACTGGGGCCGTGAGCTCCTCGTCGCCGGTGATGACGCGGACGAGGCCAATGCCACCGCAACTCCCTTCCGAGCACGGCACCGTGCTCCACACCTTACCAGGATCATGCCGAACAAACCAGCGCCTCCCCTAGTGCACTGCAACGTCGAAAAGCTCGACGCCCGAACTCCGGCCGCCACCATCGTCGTAGTTGTCGTCGCCTCCGGCCACCCCAGCTCTTCCCGCTTGCCCTGCTGGATGTGCGCAAGCCCCAGCTACGCATAGGACCAAACGACGGTCGATTTGGTCAACCATGGGCAAAACCCGAGCCACTCCAGTGTGCCTCCGCCACGGCTTGAGGTCGCCGCCGGCCAAATTCCGGCGTGCCGACGTGGCCGCGTACTTAGCGCTAATCACCGTCAGCTAAACCACCCACAGACACTGACAGTAGACCCCACCATAATAATTAAGTATAAGATTTACTTCTGTTTAGGATTAGATTAAGTAAAGTGGGCCCCGACTGTTAGGGTTGACCTGCCCAGTTAGCGTTGACCTGGTCCCACCTTTCATCCACCCAAACCAGCCCTGTTACACTAACCCGTGGGTCCCAGCCGTCAGGTTTGACCTGGCTGGCGCTGTTGACCGCTGACGTCACAGTGACGTAGTGCTGACGCAGTTAATTATTTTCTGGATTTATTCTTATTCAGGAAATTTCAGAAATAATGCAAACTTCTAAAAATCATATAAAATCAACCGTAGCTCCAAATGAAATAAATTATATATGAAAAATGACCAGTAAAATCCAATCTATCCATCTGTACCATTTTCATGCATGTTAGAACAACTTATAGCTGTTGTTTAGCACAAATCATATAAATGGCATTTAATTATCCACATATGGAGTTTGAATTTGACTCTTGGATTCAAACCAACTTCATTTAATCTGGTTGCTAGTTGCATTAGCTCAAACCATAGCATACTGCCATGTCACACTCATGCATCATATTGTTGCATTGCATTGATTGTGTTCTTTCTCTGTTGCCGGTGTTTGTTCCCCCTCAGTAGACATGGTTCCGGCGATGAGTTCAATGACACCAATGAAGAACTATATTATCTTCAGAAGTGCCAGGCAAGCATAACCCCCTTGTTCATTCCGATACAATCCCATTCCCCCGCTCCTGCTCTCTTTTACTGCACTAGGACAACAACGATTCAACTGTTACATGCTGCGGTAGTTGAACCCCTTTCCTCTGCATGACCTGTCATTGCCACAGTAAATAGATGAAACCCACTAGCATGAGTAGGAGTTGTTTGAGCCCTGATGTTCCTACTCATTCATGCTTGTTTGTCATGCCTGCTAATGCTTAGAGTTGAGTCAGGTCTCATTCATCGGGGATGAATTGGGATGGTGTTGAACATATCCTACTGTGTGTGAACACGATTTGGTAAAGGTAGCGGTGAGAGGCCATGTAGGAGTACATGGTGGGTTATCTCATTGAAGCCGTCCTCAGAAACTGAGTTCTGTGTTTGTGATCCATGAACAGCTACTACCACACATTGGAATGCTTAAGTGCCCCTCTCGACTTATTAATCAACTCGATCTCTGTCCAGGAGTTGCAACTAGTTTCTAGTGTTTGTAGGTAGTGCTAGTAGTCTACCAAGTGGCACCCGGTACAGGTGGGCTTGGGACAGACTAGGCACAGTGGCACGGTGTACCAAGTGGCACCCGGATGGTGGGCTTGGGAACCCTGCTCACATTGTTTGGGGCCGTGAGCGACACCCCGGCCGGATCTCCTTGCGGATGGAACCCGAATAGGCGATAAACTTGGACGAGAGACTTGTGTGGTTAGTCAGGTCGTGGCCAACACCCTCGCTGGGCTTCCGCTTGAAGGTTGCCGAGTACATGTCGTGTGAACGGCGGTAAGTGGTGAGAGTGTGTGTGAAGACGTACACCCCTGCAGGGTTAATATGATCTATTCGAATAGTCGTGTCCGCGGCAAAGGACTTCTGGGTTGCCTATATAGTTCATAGACAAGTGGAAGTGGATACTCTAAAATACGCAAGATAAGTGTGAGTGCTATGGATGGCGTTCTCGTAGGGAGACGGGAGCGGATCCATAGTGGTTTATTGATATGGTGAATATGTGGACTCGTGTGCGCCACCTCAAAGAGTTACATTCCAGTCATAGTTCAGGGTAGCCGCTGAGTCAAAGCTAGCTTGCTGCAGTTAAACCCCACCATCCCTTTGTTGATAATGATGCATATGTAGCTAGCTCTTATGTAAGTCTTGCTGGGTACATTTGTACTCACGTTTGCCTATTTTATGTTTTTGCAGAGAAACTTTAGTCTCATTAGTAGTTCCTCGTGGACTTCGATGTTTAGCTTGTTACCTCAGCTACGATCTTGTGCCCTCAGCAGGATCTGGTAGATAGTCAGGCTTCTCAGCCTTTTTCATTTGTAGATGCTTGTACTTAGACATGTTAAGCTTCCTCTTGTGCTTTCACTTGTATGCTCTGAGTGTTGGGTCATGAGACCCATGTTTGTAATATCTCGCTCCTCGAGGCCTACTGAATAAAATGCTTGAGTCGTAGAGTCATGTTGTGATGCCATGTTGTATTTGCACATATTGAGCATATTGTGTGTATGTTATTGAAATGCTTGGTATGTGTGGGATCTGACAACCAAGTTGTTTATCCTTGGTAGCCTCTCTTACCGGGAAATGTCTCCTAGTGCTTCCACTGAGCCTTGGTAGCTTGCTACTGCTCCGGAACACTTAGTCTGGCTGGCATGTGTCCTTCTTCGTTCATGTGTCTGTCCCTTCGAGGAAATGTCATGCGGTGTCTACCGGAGTCCTGTTAGCCTGCTATAGCCCAGTTTACCGGAGTCCTGCTAGCCCAGTTGCTACAGCCCGGATTCACTCGCTGATGACCGACACTTTCGTTGTTGGGTCATGTATGCATGTCCCTGTAAGTTAGTGCCACTTTGGGTTCACGACTAGCCATGTCAGCCCGGGTTCTTTGTCATATGGATGCTAGCGGCACTACCATATACGTGAGCCAAAATGCGCAAATGATCCCGGGCCAGGTAAGGTGGCACCCGTGGGAATACCGTGCGTGAGGCCATAAAGTGATATGATGTGTTACATGCTAGATCGGTGTGACTTTGGATCGGGGTCCTGGCAGCAATGGAGGGGCATCGATGCCAAATGCATCGCAAGTGAATTTGGCACATGTTTTGGCCTACATAGTGGAGGGCCATTATAGCCCACTTTTGTACTACCTCGTATTTAGTACTCCCTCCGTCTCAAAATAAGTGTCTCAACTTTGTACTAGCTCTAGTACAAATTTGTACTAAGTTCAAGACACTTATTTTGGGACGGAGGGAGTATAAAATTTTGACCATAGATTTACCTAAGAAAATGCCAATGCATGTCACTAAAAATTACACCATTTGAAATTATTTTCAAGTACGAATCCAATGATATAGTTCTTAGTGACATGCATTAACATTTTGTTAGTTAAATCTATGGTCAAATTTTGATACTACAAAATAGGAAGAGTAAACCAGGACAGAGGTAGTACTTGCTCTTAGGGTAACCATAGACTTACTGGAGTAGTCTAAGTTACTTTCCACTATGACTAGCCTAGGCTACTATAGTAGTACAACAACAAAATGATGCAGGTGATCACGTGAGAAAAAATACTAAAAACATTTCTTTCGGTGCAATGCGTAGATGTAGTTTTGAAGACTACACTTGTCATTGTAATTTGGGAAAATTACGAAAAAATTGAGCTACGTTGTGATTACCATTTACTAATAGGAAAGAAGTTTCACCTCGATGAGTAGCTTCTCCGTGCACAGAAAGCATGTAAGGAATCCAACAACTTGATCCAGATTGGGGCCGATGGATTTTATTGCCAAGATCTTCACTATGCGCATAGACTGGGTCAAGCTTGTGGGAATCATTTTCTGGAAGACAGTCCTAAATACATCAAGAAGAAATTTAAAAATGTGAATTTCAAGAAGACGGAGAAGAAGATGAGTGTTGTACCTGAACGATTATGGATCCAATAAAGAGTTCGGAGAATTTGGCAGACGAGTACACCAACACTGTCAATTTCGGCATGTCAATGACCATAACGTGGAACAACTGGAGTGATCTCTTCCCAATTGATGTCTTGTTGCGGAGCCAGCAAGACACATAAATCCATCGGAGATTCGTCGAGGCGATGTGGAGGCTAATAAACTCGTGGATCTGCTCAAGACGAAGGTACTCGAGTGTAGTACAGTTGTGGAGTAGGTGCTCCATAGCCTTCTTCGAGATGACAACGTCGAAGAGGTCGAGCTGCTTGAGTTGAGGGAGAAGAAGGGAGGGCGCGACATTAATCTGGGGAAGATAGCAAGAGCTGAAGCTGGCGCAGTGCAGCGTTGGTGTGAGGCAGAGCACGGACAACAGCAAAGAGCGACAACGTCCAGCTTCAAAGCTAAGCTCCTCGAGCTGATCTAGGGCGAGGGATAAGAACCACTCGTCGAACTTGGGTTGGACCTTGCAGCTGGTACTGAACATGCAGATGTCAAGGCGTCTGGCTGGCCCAGGGTGCGATGAAAGGATCTTGGAGACTACGGCCATGCGTTTGCAATCCCCGTTCCAGAGGCAGCTGTCGATGGTGAGGTTGAGGAGGACGTGGCGCCAGAGGGGGCGCCACCGCCGGGAGAGAAGGGCGGTCCGCATGGCAGATTTGGTGGGGAGGAGGCCGATGATGACGAGCAGCATGTAGTCGGGGAGGCTGCTGATGAAGTACAGGCTCGTTGGATGCAGTTTTGGCTCGAGCCGCCTCTGCTTGTTAGCTGTCACGCCATCCATCTCAATTGGTGGCGACGCCGGTGTACATGTGTGCTGGTGTGTGTTGTGTGCTGGGTGTGCGCGAGTGCATCCTTTTGTGCATGCCGTCGTGCAGTGGTGAATTGTGCGCGAGTGCGTCCTTCACGCGGAAGAAGTGTGTCCTCAATGCGCCCTCAATTTACTAGCATGCGGGGTGCTACCCCGAGTGGTTTCAACTTTGTTTACTTCACCGCATGTCAGATGGGCCTCTAGTTTACTTATTTTCACCTACTGCCACATGGGCCAGCACACGAAGATACAGAACACGAGCTGACAAGGCAGCATGTGGACTGGTTGACCGGTCAACTAAACAATGTATGGAGCTATACGCTTACATAGTGAGCGTATAATCCATCGGTATAGTGAGTCCAAGTGAGAGGGGAGGCCCATGAGAGATAGCAGAGAGAGAGAGAGACAAAGAGCTACCCCCTCCATTCGATAATGTAGTTCCAACATTTTTTAAAGTCAAACTTTTAAAATTTTGACCAAGTTTATAAAGAAATTACTTATATCTACAATACCAAAGATAAATGATAGTATGAGTTGGCGTATTTCGAGATTAGGATTTGTCACTCCGATTGTCGGAGAGGTATCTCTGGGCCCTCTCGGTAATGCACATCACTATAAGCCTTGCAAGCAATGTGAATAATGAGTTAGTTGCGGGATGATGCATTACATAACGAGTAAAGAGACTTGCCGGTAACGAGATTGAACTAGGTATTGAGATACTGATGATCGAATCTCGGGCAAGTAACATACCGATGACAAAGGGAACAACGTATGTTGTTATGCGGTTTGACCGATAAAAATCTTCGTAGAATATGTGGGAACCAATATGAGCATCCAGGTTCCGCTATTGGTTATTGATCGGAGACGTGTCGCGGTCATGTCTACATAGTTCTCGAACCCGTAGGGTCCGCACGCTTAAAGTTTGGTGACGATTTATATTATGAGTTATGTGTTTTGATGTACCGAAGATAGTTCGGAGTCCCGGATGAGATCAGGGACATGACGAGGAGTCTCGAAATGGTCTAGTCATAAAGATCAATATATTGGAAGACTATATTCGGACATCAGAAAGGTTCCGAGTGATTCGGGTATTTATCGGAGTACCGGAGAGTTACGGGAATTCGTCGGGGGGTATATGGGCCTTATTGGGCTTTAGGGGAAAGAGAGAGGGGAGGTTGCGCGCCCCCAAGGCCTAGTCCGAATTGGACTAGGGGGAGGGGCTGCGCCCCCTACTTCTTTCTCTTCTCTTTTCCCTTTCCTTGACTCCTACTCCTACTACATGGAAGGGGGGAATCCTACTCCCGGTGGGAGTAGGACTCCCCAGGGAGCGCCATAGAGAGGGCCGGCCCCTCCTCTCCTCTCCTCCTTTATATATTGAGGCAAGGGGCACCCCATAGACAACAATTTATCATTGATCTCTTAGCCGCGTGTGGTGCCCCCCTCCACCATAATCCACCTCGATCATATCGTAGGGTGCCTAGGCGAAGCCCTGCGTCGGTAGCATCATCATCACCATCATCACACCGTCGTGCTGAAGAAACTCTCCTTCGACACTCTGCTAGATCGGAGTTCGTGGGACGTCATCAGCTGAACGTGTGCACAACTCGGAGGTGCCGTGCGTTTGGTACTTGGATCGGTCGGATCGTGAAGACGTACGACTAAATCAACCGTGTTGTCATAACGCTTCCGCTTTCAGTCTACGAGGGTACATGGACTCACTCTTCCCGCTCGTTGCTATGCATCACCATGATCTTGCGTGTGCGTAGGAAAATTTTGAAATTACTACATTCCCCAACAGTGGTATCAGATCCAGTTTTATGTGTAGATGTTATATGCACGAGTAGAACAAAAGTGAGTTGTGGGCGATACAAGTCATACTGCTTACCAGGATGTCATACTTTGGTTCGGCGGTATTGTTGGATGAAGCGGCCCGGACCGACATTACGCGTACGCTTACGCGAGACTGGTTCTACCGACGTGCTTTGCACATAGGTGGCTGGCGGGTGTCAGTTTCTCCAACTTCAGTTGAACCAAGTGTGGCTACGCCCGATCCTTGAGAAGGTTGAAACAACACTAACTTGATGAAATATCATTGTGGTTTTGATGCGTAGGTAAGAACGGTTCTTGCTTAGCCCATAGCAGCCACGTAAAACTTGCAACAACAAAGTAGACAACATCTAACTTGTTTTTGCAGGGCATGTTGTGATGTGATATGGTCAAGACATGATGAGATATAAGATTTTGTATGAGATGATCATGTTTTTTTGAAGTTACCGGCAACTGGTAGAAGCCTTATGGTTGTCTCTTTATTGCATAAGATGCAAGCGCCAAATAATTGCTTTACTTTATCGCTATGCGATAGCAATAGTTGCAAGAGCAATAGTTGGCGAGACGACCATGTGACAACACATTGATATAGATCAAGATGATGGAGATCATGGTGTCATGCCGGTGACGATGGAGATCTTGACGATGCTTTGGAGATGGAGATCGAAGGCACAAGATGATGATGGCCATATCATGTCACATATTTTGATTGCATGTGATGTTTATCTTTTATACATCTTATTTTAATTAGTTCGACAGTAGCTTTATAAGATGATCTCTCACTAAATTTCAAGGTAAAAGTGTTCTCCCTGAGTATGCACCATTGCCAAAGTTCATCGTGCCAAGACACCACGTGATAATCGGGTGTGATAAGCTCAAGGTTCATCTACAACGGGTGCAAGCCAGTTTTGCACATGCAGAATACTCGGGTTAAACTTGACGAGCCTAGCATATGTAGATATGGCCTCGGAACACTGGAGACTGAATGGTCGAGCATGAATCATATAGTAGATATGATCAACATAGTGATGTTCACCATTGAAAACTACTCCATCTCACGTGATGATCGGACATGGTTTAGTTGATTTGGATCACATGATCACTTAGATGATTAGAGGGATGTCTATCTAAGTGGGAGTTCTTAAGTAATATGATTAATTGAACTTTAATTTATCACGAACTTAGTCCTGATAGTATTTTGCAAATAATGTTGTAGATCAATAGCTCGCATTGTTGCTTCCCTATGTTTTATATGTGTTCCTAGAGAAAACTAAGTTGAAAGATGATAGTAGCAATGATGCGGAATGGGTCCGTGATCTGAGGTTTATCCTCATTGCTGCACAGAAGAATTATGTCATTGATGAACCGCTAGGTGACAGACCTATTGCAGGAGCAGATGCAGATGTTATGAATGTTTGGCTAGCTCAATATAATGACTACTTGATAGTTTAGTGCACAATGCTTAACGGCTTAGAATCTGGACTTCAGAGACGTTTTGAACGTCATGGACCATATGAGATGTTCCAGGAGTTGAAGTTAATATTTCAAGCAAATACCCGAGTTGAGAGATATGAAGTCTCGAACAAGTTCTATAGCTAAAAGATGGAGGAGAATAGCTCAAGCAGTGAGCAAGTTCTCAAATTGTCTAGGTACTACAATCTCTTGAATCAAGTGGGAGTTAATCTTCCAGATAAGATAGTGATTGACAGAGTTCTCTAGTCACCATCACCAAGTTAGTAGAACTTCGTGATGAACTATAGTATGCAAGGGATGACGAAAATGATTCCCGAGCTTTTCATGATGATGAAATCGATGAAGGTAGAAATCAAGTAAGAGCATCAAGTGTTAACAAGACCACTAGTTTCAAGAAAAGGGCAAATGGAAAGAAAGGGAACTTCATGTAGAATGGCAAGCAAGTTGTCACTCCCATGAAGAAGCCCAAAGCTGGACCAAAGCCTGAAACTGAGTGCTTCTACTACAAAGGAAATGGTCACTCGAAGCGGAAATGCCCTGAATATTTGGTGGATAATAAGGATGTTAAAGTGAACAAGGGTATATTTGATATACAGGTTATTGATGTGTACCTTACTAGTGTTTATAGTAGCCCGTGGGTATTTGATACTTGTTCGGTTGCTAAAAATTAGTAACTCAAAACAGGAGTTACAGAATAAACAGAGACTACTTGAGGGTGAAGTGATGATGTGTGTTGGAAGTGGTTCCGAGATTGATATGATCATCATCGCACACTCCCTATACTATCGGGATTAGTGTTAAACCTAAATAAATGTTATTTGGCGTTTGCGTTGAGCATGAATATGATTTGATCATGTTTATTGCAATACGGTTATTCATTTAAAGTCGGAGAATAATTGTTGTTCTGTTTACATGAATAAAACCTTTGATGGTCATACACCCAATGAAAATAGTTTTTTGGATCTTGATCGTAGTAATACACATATTCATAATATTGATGCCAAAAGATGCAAAGTTGATGATGATAGTGCAACTTATTTGTGGCACTGTCGTTTGGGTCATATAGGTGTAAAGCGCATGAAGATAATCCATAAAGATGGACTTTTGGAATCACTTGGTCATGAATCATTTGATGCTTGCGAACCGTGCCTTTTAGGCAAGATGACTAAAACTCCATTCTCCGGAACAATGGAACGAGCTACTGACTTGTTGGAAATAATACATACCGATGTATGCAGTCCAATGAGTGTTGATGCTCGTGGCGGGTATCGTTATTTTCTGACCTTCACAGATGATTTGAGTAGATATGAGTATATCTACTTAATGAAGCACAAGTCTGAAACATTTGAAAAGTTGAAAGAATTTAAGAGTGAAGTGGAGAATCATCGTAACAAGAAAATAAAGTTTCTACAATCTGATTGTAGAGGAGAATATTTGAGTTACGAGTTTGGCCTTCATGTAAAAACAAGGTGGAATAGTTTCACAGCTCACGCCACATGGAACACCACAGCGTAATGGTGTGTCCGAACATCGTAACTGCACTTCATTGGATATGGTGCGATTTATGATGTATCTTACCGATTTACCACTATATTTTTGGGGTTATGCATTAGAGACAGTTGCATTCACTTTAAATAGGGCACCATCAAAATCCGTTGAGACGACGCCTTATGAACTGTGGTTTGGCAAGAAACCAAAGTTGTCATTTCTTAAAGTTTAGGGCTGCGATACTTATGTGAAAAAGTTTCAACCTGATAAGCTCGAACCCAAATTGAAGAAGTGCGTCTTCATAGAATACCCAAAGGGAACTATTGGGTACACCTTGTATCACAGATCCGAAGGCAAGATATTCGTTGCTAAGATGGATCCTTTTTAGAGAAGGAGTTTCTCTCGAAAGAAGTGAGTGGGAGGAAAGTAGAGCTCAATAAGGTAATTGTACCTTCTCCCAAATTGGAAAGTAGTTCATCACAGAAATCAGTTCCAGTGATTCCTACACCAATTAGTGAGGAAGCTAATGATGATGATCATGAAACTTCAGATTAAGTTACTACAGAACCTTGTAGGTCTTCCAAAGTACAGTCCGCACCAGAGTGGTATGGTAATCCTATTCTAGAAGTCATGTTACTAGACCATGATGAACCTACGAACTATGAGGAAGCGATGATGAGCCCAGATTCCGCAAAATGGCTTGAGGCTATGAAATCTGAGATGGGATACATGTATGAGAACAAAGTGTGGACTTTGGTTGACTTGCCCGATGATCGGCAAGCCATAGAAAATAAATGGATCTTCAAGAGGAAGACAGATGCTGATAGTAGTGTTACTATCTACAAAGCTCGACTTGTCGCAAAAAGTTTTTTGACAAGTTCAAGGTGTTGAATACAATGAGATTTTCTCACTCGTATCGATGCGTCTGTCCGAATCATGTTAGCAATTGCCACATTTTATGAAATCTGGCAAATGGATGTCAAAACTGCATTCCTTAATGGATTTATTAAAGAAGAGTTGTATATGATGCAACCAGAAGGTTTTGTCAATCCTAAAGGTGCTAACAAAGTGTGCAAGCTCCAACGATCCATTTATGGACTGGTGCAAGCCTCTCGGAGTTGGAATATATGCTTTGATGAGTTGATCAAATCATATGGTTTTATACAGACTTTTGGAGAATCCTGTGTTTACAAGAAAGTGAGTGGGAGCTCTGTAGCATTTCTAATATTATATGTGGATGACATATTGTTGATTGGAAATGATATAGAATTTCTGGATAGCATAAAGGGATATTTGAAAAGAGTTTTTCAAAGAAAGACCCCGGTGAAGCTGCTTACACATTGAGCATCAAGATCTATAGAGATAGATCAAGACGCTTGATAAGATTTTTTTCAATGAGTACATGCCTTGATAAGATTTCGAAGTAGTTCATAATGGAACCGTCAAAGAAGGAGTTCTTGCCTGTGTTGCAAGGTGTGAAGTTGAGTAAGACTCAAAACCTGACCATGGCAGAAAATAGAAAGAGAATGAAAAGTCATTCCCTATGCCTCAGTCATAGGTTCTATAAAGTATGCTATGCTGTGTACCAGACCTATTGTATACCTTGCTCTGAGTTTGGCAAGGAAATACAATTTTTTGATCTAGGAGTAGATCATTGGACAGCGGTCAAGAATATCCTTAGTGAGGACTAAGGAAATGTTTCTCGATTATGGAGGTGATAAAAGAGTTCGTCGTAAAGAGTTACATCGGTGCAAGCTTTTGCACCGATCCAGATGACTCTAAGTCTCAATCTGGATACATATTGAAAGTGGGAGCAATTAGCTAGAGTAGCTCCGTGCAGAGCATTGTAGACATAGAATATTTGCAAAATACACACGGGTATGAATGTGACAGACTCGTTGACTAAACTTCTCTCACGAGCAAAACATGATCATACCTTGGTACTCTTTGGGTGTTAATCACATAGCGATGTGAACTAGATTATTGACTCTAGTAAACCCTTCGGGTGTTGGTCACATGACGATGTGAACTATGGGTGTTAATCACATACAGATGTGAATATTGGTGTTAAATCACATGGTGATGTGAACTAGATTATTGACTCTAGTGCAAGTGGGAGACTGAAGGAAATATGCCCTAGAGGCAATAATAAAGTTGTTATTTATATTTCCTTATATCATGATAAATGTTTATTATTCATGCTAGAGTTGTATTAACCGGAAACTTAGTACATGTGTGAATACATAGACAAACAGAGTGTCACTAGTATGCCTCTACTTGACTAGCTCGTTATATCAAAGATGGTTAAGTTTCCTAGCCATGGAGATGAGCTGTCATTTGATTAACGGGATCACATCATTAGGAGAATGATGTGATTGACTTGACCCATTCCATTAGCTTAGCACTTGATCGTTTAGTATGTTGTTATTGCTTTCTTCATGACTTATACATGTTCCTATGACTATGAGATTATGCAACTCCCGTTTACCGAAGGAACACTTTGTGTGCTACCAAACGTCACAACGTAACTGGGTGATTATAAAGGTGCTCTACAGGTGTCTCCAAAGGTACTTGTTGAGTTGGCGTATTTCGAGATTAGGATTTGTCAATCCGATTGTCGGAGAGGTATCTCTGGGCCCTCTTGGTAATGCACATCACTATAAGCCTTGCAAGCAATGTGACCAATTAGTTAGTTGCGGGATGATGCATTACATAACGAGTAAAGAGACTTACCGGTAACGATATTGAACTAGGTATTGAGATACCGACGATCAAATCTCGGGCAAGTAACATACCGATGACAAAGGGAACAATGTATGTTGTTATGCGGTTTGACCGATAAAGATCTTCGTAGAATATGTGGGAACCAATATGAGCATCCAGGTTCCGCTATTGGTTATTGATCGGAGACGTGTCTCGGTCATGTCTACATAGTTCTCGAACCCGTAGGGTCCGCACGCTTAAAGTTCAGTGACGATTTATATTATGAGTTATGTGTATTGATGTACCAAAGATAGTTCAGAGTCCCGGATGAGATCAGGGACATGACAAGGAGTCTTGAAATGGTCGAGAGGTAAAGATCGATATATTGGATGACTATATTCGGACATCGGAAAGGTTCCGAGTGATTTGGGTATCTATCGGAGTACCGGAGAGTTACGGGAATTCGCCGGGGAGTATATGGGCCTTATTGGGCTTTAGGGGAAAGAGAGAGGGGAGGCTGCACCCTCCCCCCCAAGGCCTAGTCCGTATTGGACTAGGGGGAGGGGCTGCGCCCCCTCCTTCCTTCTCTTCTCTTTTCCCTTTCCTTGACTCCTACTCCTACTACATGGAAGGGGGGAATCCTACTCCCGGTGGGAGTAGGACTCCCCAGGGCGCGCCATAGAGAGGGACGGCCCCTCCCCTCCTCTCCTCCTTTATATACTGAGGCAAGGGGCACCCCATAGACAACAATTGATCATTCATCTCTTAGCCGTGTGCAGTGCCCCCCTCCACCATAATCCACCTCGATCATATCATAGCGGTGCTTAGGCGAAGCCCTGCGTCGGTAGCATCATCATCACTGTCATCACGCCATCGTGCTGACGAAACTCTTCTTCGACACACTGCTGGATCGGAGTTCATGGGACGTCATCAAGCTGAACATGTGCAGAACTCGGAGGTGCCGTGCGTTTGGTACTTGGATCGATCGGATCGTGAGGACGTACGACTACATCAACCGTGTTGTCATAACGCTTCCGCTTTCGGTCTACAAGGGGACGTGGACTCACTCTCCCCGCTCGTTGCTATGCATCACCATGATCTTGCGTGTGCACAGGAAAATTTTGAAGTTACTATGTTCCCCAACAAAAGTATCATTCTTGGATGGTTTATACTCATTTACTAGCAACTTTATATCATTTTTTGGGACTAACCTATTGACATAGTGCCTAGTGCCAAACGAAGTCCAAATGCCTTTATATCTACTTGTTTTTTACCTTGCAGAATATCAATACCAAACAAAGCCCAAATGCCATGAAAGCTTTTGGAGATTTTTTTTGTGGATAGAAGACATCGAGGGAACCAAAGAAGTGCACCAGAGGAGGCCCGTGGGTCCCACTAGGCACCAGGGTGCGCCAGAAGGCCCAGGTGCGCCCTAGTGGGTAGTGGGGCCCACGGGAGGCTTCTCCACCCACTATCAGCTCTATAAATACTCTAAAATTCCAAAAATCCTAGGGTAGTCGATGAAACTAAATTCCAGCCGCCGCAAGTTCCAGAACCACGATATCCAATCTAGAGGCCTTTTTCGGCACTCTGCCGGAGGGGTCAACGATCATGGAGGGGTTCTTCATCAACACCCTTGCCCTTTCGATGATGCGTGAGTAGTTTACTACAGACCTACGGGTCCGTAGGTAGTAGCTAGATGGCTTCTTCTCTCTTTTAGATCTTCAATACAATGTTCTCCTCGATGTTCTTGGAGATATATTTGATGTAATGACTTTTTGTGGTGTGTTTGTTGGGATCCGATGAATTGTGAGTTTATGATCAAATCTATCCATGAATATTATTCGAGTGTTTGTTGAACTTTTTTATGCATGATTGTTATAGCCTCGTATTTCTTCTCTGAAACTTTGGTTTGGTTTGGCCAACTAGATTAATTTTTCTTGAAATGGGAAGAGGTTCTTTGTGATGGGTTCGATCTTGCGGTGCTCAATCTCAGTGATAGAAGGAGACATGACACGCATGCCATTAAGGACAAAAAGATGGGGTTTATTCCTACATGAATAGATCTTGTCTACATCATGTCATCATTCTTAATGTATTACTTCGTTTTTTCATGAACTTAATACACTAGATGCATGTTGGACAACAGTCGATGTGTAGAGTAATAGTAGTAGATGCAGGCAGGAGTCGGTCTACTAATCTTGGACATGATGCCTATATGCATGATCATTGCCTTGGATATTTTCATAATTATTTGCTCTTCTGTCAATTGCACAACAGTAATTTGTTTACCCATCGTATGCTATTTTCTCGAGAGAAGCCTCTAGTGAAATCTATGGCCCCGGGGTCTATTTCCTATCATATTATTTTCAGATCTATTGATCCGAAAATCCAAAAATACCTTGCTGCACTTTTACTTTACTTATTTTATTTTGTGTTTTTGTTAGATCTATTTATCCAATCTCATACAATTTAATCTGTCTCAATACCGAGGAGGGATTGACAACCCCTCTTACGCGTTGGGTTGCAAGTTTTTGTTATTTGTGTGCAGGTACCGTTTACATAGTGTTGCTTGGTTCTCCTACTGGATTGATAACCTTTGTTTCATAACTGAGGGAAATACTTACCGTTGTTGTGTTGCATCATCCTCTCCTCTTCAGGGAAATACTAATGCAGATACAAGCAATCAAGCAATTGTAGAAAAGCAAATAATTATGACGATATCCAAGGCAATGATCAAACATATAGGCATCACGTCCAAGATTGGTAGACTGAAACGATTCTGCATCTAATACTATTACTCCACACATCGACCGCTATCCAGCATGCATCTAGTGTATTATGTTCGTGGAGAAAAGGAGTAATGCATTAAGCAAGATGACATGATGTAGACATGATAAACTCACGTATGAATAAACCCCATCTTTTTACCCATTAATAGCAACGATACATACGTGTCATGTCCCATTCTGTCACTCGGATTGAGCACCACAAGATCGAACTCATTACAAAGCACACATTCCCATGGCAAGATAAACTAAATCTAGTTGGCTAAACCAAACCAAAAAATTAGAGAAGAAATACGAGGCTATATTAATCATGCATAAAAGAGTTCAGAGAAAACTCAAATAATATTCATGGATAGATTTGATCATAAACTCACAATTCATAGGATCTCAACAAACACACCGCAAAAAGTCATTACATCAAATAGATCTCCAAGAACAACAAGGAAAACATAGTATTGAGAATCAAAAAGAGAGAAGAAGCCATCTAGCTACTAACTATGGACCCATAGGTGTGTGGTAAACTACTCATGCATCATCGGAGGGGCGACAAGGATGATGAAGAACCCCTCCGTGATTGTTTCCCCCTCTGGCAGAGTGCCAGAAAGGGCACCAGATGGGATCTATCGAGAACAACAGCGGCAGAAAAAGTATTTCGTGGACTCTCCCATAGGTTTCCTGATTTTAGAGTATTTATAGAGGCGGAGTTAGGTCAAACGGAGGGCTGTGGGACCCACTACCCACCAGGGCGTGCCAAGAGCCTCTAGCGCACCCTGGTGCCTAGTTGTAACATCCCAATTTTCAAATTTGGATGTTATACATAGATCATCATACGCATATCATATTTTTATTGCATTTGGTTGTGATCCTAGAAATCTTAAGCAACTCAAGGACCCAAGGAGAGAGTTGGAGGTTTCACAAATTTTTCATATTTAAATTTATTTCAAATTTTAAAAGTGGATCAATTTGATTTTAATAATTTCTCTCCAATTATTTCCCACAATAAAACTAAATGAGAGGGGATAAAATGACTTCCCCAAAACCTAAGAGAAATATTGGAGAAGAGATTTTAAAATCAAACTATTATTTTATTTGCTATTTTATTTGAATTAGAGAAAACATGCATTTTCAAAAATTGCATTTTAGTCCAGAAAAATGTTCATCTTGTCCTAAATATTAGGTTTGGACGGTGAAAATTGTTTTTTAGAATTTTTCTATATTTTATTAGTATTTTTCTTCGCGGCGACATTATTTAAAAAAACTTCTTTTGGACCGAACTGGGCCGAAGGCCCAGCCGGCCCGCGTCGCAACCGTCTATGTCGTCGTGTGGGCACCGGACTACGGCGAGGAGGAGTCCAGGTCAGACCCCCCGCCCCCGGTCGCCTCCTGCCCAAGCCGACCCCCGGGGCCCCTTTATAAGGCCACCACCGCTGTCGCCCTCCTCCTCCACCTCGCCTGCACCCCGCGCCCGCGCCGCCGCCCTAGTCGTCGCCGCCTGCTGCTGCGCTGCATGCCGCCGCTGCCACCGCCGCCCCGCGCCCGACACTGCCGGATCTCTCCGCGGTCTTTTCCGGTCTAACGGTATAAAAATCGTTCGGTTTTCTCGGTTTTATTGTTTTAGATCGGTTTAGGTTTAGATGGTTTTTCGTTTTTATTTTTAGTTAGTTAGTAAATGTTCACCGGTTAGATCGTTTTAACGAACGAATTCGTTCGTTCAGTTCTTTTAATGAACATTCATTCGGTAGATTTTTCTTTTTAGTTTTATTTTTGGTCAAGGACCTATCGGTGAATAGTTTTCTCGTGATTTAGCCCCCGATCTTAAAACTAGCGTAACTTTTTGCTTGTTAGTACAAATTAGATGAAACCAACGCCTAAATCTTTGTAACGATCTCTTCTTTCTAGTTAACCAACTTGAACAGCATTTTGACAATTTAAAATTTGAGTTTAATTCATATTAGTAATCGATCTTGTTTTGTTCATATCTTGAGTTTCGTAACTCCATTTTGAGTCGTTTCTTTTTGCTAATTGTAGCTAATCACATGTACCTACTGTTAAGATCTAATCCACTTGAAAATAATTATGTTAGGTTTTGTTTTATGTTTAGTTTAGGTGTTTCCTTTTTCGAGTTTTATTTGGATCTTTTCTTGATTTCTCTTTGCATCGTTTGCTTGATTGCTTATGTATGCTACTGTTTGTCTATGCTAGATTTCCCGGAGTTTGAAGCTTGTTAATACGAATCTCTAGAGTTTGTAGATCGTCAGCTAGGCAAGCTAGACTTTGATCACACTCTTCTATACCTAGTTTTTACTATGCATTAGTTTTTCCCTCAAATATTTGCATGAGTAGGATTGGGAACATGTGGTTTGGTTGTAGTACTTGAGGTAGGAACCTAATACCTTTTGATCACCCCGGGAATATACGTTATGATCTATTATTGCTTAGCCATGCTCGTAGACGGGGATTGGATCGTGATTCACATGGAAGTTATGAGAGTTATTAATCTTGGATAACATTAAGGTGGCAACTTTAATACACATCTGGGTGGATTGGTTGTGGCACCTGGAGAATCCAGTGTTTGACCATTAGGGAACTCTCGGAGTACCCGTGTAATTTTTCCTCGGTTCGCCACCCAGGCTCAAAGGGATCATATGATATTTCATGCATAGAGACTTCCGTGTGCAGCCACAAGCCATTATGGGCTCTGGCATAGTTGAGTAAGTTGTATGATCTCTCGAAGAGGTGGACTAGCAGATGTAGGGGAAAGTAGGTGTCCCAGTCTGCTCGGAGTAGAGAGTTAATGCTTCAGAAAGACTATGTCTCGATCTTCCGATCATGGATGAGGTCGAGTCTTGTGGGGAAAAGTATGCAACCTCTACAGAGTGTACAAACTAATCATGGTTAGCCGTGTCCCCGGTTATGGACATCTTGAGTATCTGGAATTGGATATTATTGTTGATCTCATCACTCTTTAATTAATTGAATTGGGTTTAATGATGATAATTGTGTAATTGGGATTTGAGTTGGAGGAACTTTCTCAAATATTGGAACAACTTGGGAGTAGTTTAAATAAAATGTATTCCTTTGTTGTAGGGAAAAACTAGCTTTATGCAAAATCATAAACTTAGAGCCTCCACCAGCCAAATATTGCATGTAGATATAGTTCTTGCATTCATTACAATGTAACTCTGCCAGCATATTCAATGTGCTGACCTACACGACTGCAACGTCTCATGTTGCAGACTACTCAAATGACGAATAAGGTGTGATAGGTCGTTCTCTTGCACTCAGCTATGCCATTGGAGTTGATGGACTCATTTACCTACGAATCTTCCGCAGTTATTTAGTTTAGATGGCCTTCAGCCATATTGTTTTTTTGTGTAATCATACTCTTTATGAGGACTCGATGTAATAAGTCTGTGATTGAACTCTGTTATAATTCCTCGGGTACTGTGTGTCAGCATTACCGATCCAGGAATGACACTTAAGCACAGAGACTTCGGTCCATTGGGATCGTGGTCGCTACACTACTGGGCCACTTCTCCATCTTCCATTGGACTCCAGAAGCTTCCAGGGTCTGTTATTGCCAGAAAAAAAAATCTCCAAAAATTTCGTGGCATTTGGACTTTGTTTGGTATTGATTTTCTACAAAAGCAAAAAAACAGCAACTAGCACTAGGCATTAAGTTAATAGGTTAGTCCCAAAAAATGATATAAAGTTGCTTGTAAATGTATATAAAGCATCCAAGATTGATATTATAATAGCATGGAACAATCAAAAATTATAGATACGTTGGAGACAAATCAAGACATGCGAGGCTTACAGGCGATCAACAAAGCAATTGTTACCCTACTACCAAAGATGGACGGAGCGGTGGATGTTAAGGACTTCAGACCGGCGAGCTTGGTACATGGCACAATCAAGATCTTCGACAAAGCACTCTCTAACCTCCTAGCCATGGAACTCCCAAGATTGGTGGGAATGCATCAAAGCGCCTTTGTCAAGGGACACTCCATACATGATAACTTCATGCTAGTATAGTGCATGCCGCATAGACTGCATGCACTAAGAGAACTGACTGTGATGCTCGAGCTCGACATATCAAAAGCCTTCGACTCCATTCAGTGGCTTATGGTAGAAGTGCTCATACATATGGGTTTCAGTGCAACATGGGCAGAGTTGATTTTTGGCCTACTTGCGACCTCGTCCACTAGAATCATGATCAATGGAACCCCGGGAAGACCTATACTCAATTGTCAGGGCTTATAGTAGAGAGCACCACTATCACTAATGCTTTTCATAATCAGCATGGAGCCGCTACGGAGAATGTTCCAATTGGCAACTCAGAGAGGCATACTCTCACCGCTTGCGCATAGAGGGATGGCGCAAAGGGTATAAATATTCGCAGATGATGTTATGGTCTTCCTAAAACCAACGACAGTGGACCTACAGGCATGTGCTATCATCCTACAACTCTACGCGGATGCCTCTGGTTTGCACGTTGAGGGAGTCCTGGATTAGGGGGTGTCCGGCTGGCCGGACTAAGACCTTTGGCTGGACTCCCGGACTATGAAGATACAAGATTGAAGACTCCGTCCCGTGTCCGGATGGGACTTTCCTTGACGTCAATCGCGATGCGGTCCGGGATGAGACTTTTCTCCCCGGACAGATCTCCGTATTCGGCGGCTTCACACTGCGGGCTGACTCGTTCGGCCATGTGGAGCAGATCGAAAGCTACGCCCCTGGCCATCACGTCAGGTTTGGAAGCTTGAACTACATGGCCGACATCCGCGGGGACTTGATCTTCGACGGATTCGAGCCACGACCGGGCGCGCCGCACTGTCATGATGGGCATGATTTAGCTCTGTCATCGGACAACGCCCAGAGCGTCGCTCAGGTGTCCGCTCCGACCATTAGCGCTCACTACATCAGTCGGGGATGGATGGTTGGACGCCACCCCGGAAACTGCAACCTCTACGGTGATAGAGCCGGATACCAGCCTAGTCCCTCGCAAGGCTCGTGACTCCAAGGTGCCGGACTCCGACCCAGACTCCGTAAGTCCCGCACCTCTTCCGATTAAGCCCGATTGGGCTCCGGTCATGGAGTTCACCGCCACGGACGTCTTTCAGCACTCGCCTTTCGGCAACAGCCTGAATTCATTAAAGTCTCTCTCTTTGTCAGGAGAGCCGTGGCCGAACTATGGCCAACACGGTTGGGATGCGGACGACGAAGAAATTCGAATCCCACCCACCACCCACTTCGTAGACACTGTCGATGATTTAACCGACATGCTCGACTTTGACTCCGAAGACATCGATGGCATGGACGCCGATGAAGGAGACGATCAAGAACCAGCACCTTTAGGGAACTGGAAAGCCACCTCGTCTTACGACATATACATGGTGGACACCCCTAAAGCGGGTGATGGCGAGGAGAAAACGGAGGATGACCCCTCCAAGAAGCAGCCGAAGCGCCGACGTCAGCGGCGCCGCTCTAAGTCCCGCTAAAGCAAACACGGCGATTCTGGCATCGGAGATAACAACACGCCAGACAGTGCCGAAGACAACCCCCTCCAGCACGATTCAGTGCAGGAGGATGAAGGAGTCGGCCCTCATGAGAGAGCGGCCGACAAAGAGGATGAGGACGACAATTACATGCCTCCCTCCGAAGATGAGGCAAGCCTCGACGACGACAAATTCATCGTGCCAGAGGATCCCGTCGAACAAGAGCGTTTCAAACGCAGGCTTGTAGCCACGGCAAGCAGCCTCAAGAAGAAACAGCAGCAACTTAGAGCTGACCAAGACTTGCTAGCCGACAGATGGACCGAAGTCCTGGCGGCCAAAGAATATAAACTAGAACGCCCATCCAAGAGCTACCCAAAGCGCAGGCCGCTACCCCAACTTGAGGAGGAAGCAACTAAACCTACATCACTAGCGTATGATGCGCCCGACCGGCCACCCCGTGGCCGTGATATAGAGGCCTTCAGGCCCTCAACCCAAGCCGCACCCCGACACCGCTCAAAACATACCAGAGTACGGGGAGACGCAACAGACCTGCGAGACATCTTGGAGAATAAGGCAAGGCAAACAAGATCGATCTACGGATCGCGTGGGCGCCCCGCTTCACGTGACGCTAGCCGTCACGCCGAACATAATAAGTATGGCCCAGCCGAATACAACAGACCAAGCTCGTCCGAGCTGCGTCGTGATATAGCCCAGTACAGGGGCGCTGCACACCCATTATGCTTCACAGATGAAGTAATGGATCATCAAATCCCCACGGGCTTCAAACCCATAAACATCGAATCATACGATGGCACAACGGATCCTGCGGTATGGATCGAGGATTATCTCCTTCATATCCACATGGCCCGTGGCGATGATCTACACACCATCAAATACCTCCCGCTCAAGCTTAAAGGACCAGCTCGACATTGGCTTAACAGCCTGCCAGCAGAGTCAATCAGTTGTTAGGAGGACCTGGAATCCGCATTCCTTGACAACTTCCAGGGCACGTATGTGCGACCACCAGACGCCGATGACCTAAGCCACATAATCCAGCAGCCAGAGGAATCGGCCAGACAATTCTGGACACGGTTCCTAACAAAGAAAAACCAAATAGTCGATTGTCCGGACGCCGAGGCCCTTGCAGCCTTCAGGCACAACATCCAAGACGAATGGCTTGCCCGGCACCTAGGACAGGAAAAGCCGAAATCCATGGCAGCCCTCACGACGCTCATGACCCGCTTCTGCGCGGGAGAAGACAGCTGGCTAGCTCGTAGAAATAACATAACCAAGAGCCTCGGCAATTCGGATACCAAGGATAACAACGGCAGGTCACGTCGCAACAAGCATAAGCGCCGCATTAACGGCGACAATACTGAAGATACGGCAGTCAGTGCCGGATTCAGAGGCTCTAAACCCGGTCATCGGAAGAAGCCATTCAAAAGAAACCCTCCGGGCCCATCCAACTTAGACCGGATACTCGATCGCTCGTGCCAGATACACGGCACCCCCGAACAGCCAGCCAATCACACCAACAGGGATTGTTGGGTGTTCAAGCAGGCAGGCAAGTTAAGTGCCGAAACCAGAGACAAGGGACTACGTAGCGACGACGAGGAGGAGCCCCGTCCGCCGAACAACAGAGGACAGAAGGGATTCCCCCTGCAAGTGCGGACGGTGAACATGATATACGCAACTCACATCCCCAAAAGGGAGTGGAAGCGTGCTCTCAAGGACGTCTATGCGTCGGAGCCAGTCGCCCCAAAGTTCAACCCGTGGTCCTCCTGCCCGGTCAGTTTTGATCGAAGGGACCACCCCACCAGCATCCGTCATGGCGGATTCGCCGCATTGGTCCTAGACCGAATTATTGACGGATTTCACCTCACCAGAGTCCTAATGGACGGCGGCAGTAGCCTGAAACTGCTTTACCAGGACACAGTGCGAAAAATGGGCATCGATCCTTTAAGGATTAAACCCACAAAGACAACCTTCAAAGGTGTCATACCAGGTGTAGAGGCCAGCTGTACAGGCTCGGTTACACTTGAAGTGGTCTTCGGATCCCCGGATAACTTCCGGAGCGAGGAGTTAATCTTCGACACAGTCCCATTCCGCAGCGGCTATCACACCCTGCTCGGACGAACCGCATTTGCGAAATTCAACGCGGTGCCGCACTACACATATCTCAAGCTCAAGATGTCAGGACCTCGCGGAGTCATCAGGTAAATGGAAACACCGAACGCTCTCTCCGAACAGAGGAGCACACAGCAGCCCTGGCGGCGGAAGTACAGAGTAGCTTCTCCAGGCAATCCTTCAACCCAGGTATCAAACGTCCGGACAACGTCAAGCGAGCCCGAAGTAACCTACAACAAATCCGGCTGGCACGTCCCGAGCAAGCATAGCAATGCGGCCCCGACCGCAGCCCTCGCCAGATGGCGATATCGGTACCACGCGTACATAATTACCCCTTAAAGATACCATGGGCATAAGGGGAGGGGCACAACTACGGCACGCCCAGAATGGGCTCAACCGCACTAAGGGGCTCACTCTTCCGCCATTTACTTTTTATACACTTTCAGGACCCAACTATTCGGAAGGTCTGTCCGGCAATACACTCGCCGAACACACGATGCAACAGCCAGGGAGAGAACAAGCCGCGTCAAAAGTCTAGGTGGTCTCTATAACGAGTTTAATACCAGTTTTACTTACAATCCCGTAGCTTACCCCTGGAGGGGAACATGTCAAATACTCCCATCTCTTGCTTACCGCACCTCTTGTATCGTTCTGCTTTCACAGCAGCCCTTTTTTAATAAACAATATATAGCTATTACCTATTATTGTACTTATCTATTTTTTATATACAAATATGTTCAGTCATGACATTGTGCAACCGTACACCTTGGTGCGGACAATACACCAGGGGCTTACAACACCCCATAATATGGTGTGAGAAGACCGAACACTCTCACGAGTGCGGCACCCCGAACTTATAGCACTATATGCATCGGCTCCGAATCATGTCTTTGGTCAATAGTTGGGTTTGCCCGGCTCCCATGTTTTGGTACCTTACGTTCCGCATTGTTGGCTAAGGTAGCGCTGGGAGAACTACTGCGATTGTGCCCCAGTTGAGCTGGGTTAACACCTTAGTAGAGAAAGCTAAAACTGACTGTCATGATAGTGCGAGAGACCGGTCGCTGTTCGCGAGGTTTTTTCGAGTCCTTAAAGACTTATGCCGCTTCGAGCGAGGAACCGGACTTATCCGGCCTAGGCGTGGATAGCGCCCCGAACTCGGTCTTCCAAATATGAGGGGCTTCGCCGAAATTTAAAATTATAGAATTCTATGGCTAAGAGAGAGTGATAAAGCATTATAAGTCTGACGGCCTGGTTCATTGTGCTGAACACCTCCCTAGATGGACCCAAGAATGGGAACAAGAGCGCTCAGGTTTATCCCAAACACCCCAGCACTCGTGGCATGGGGGTCGAAGCCGACGACTTGCATCTCTCAGATTTGATAAACAGCCGCACATAAGGTAATATTTTAAATTAACAAGCGTTGCTTAACGCATATGAACAAAGCTTCAGCGTACAGGATAACAAATGCGAGTTTACTCAAATATTACATCTTTGGAGCACTCATCCGCTATACGACGGGCACCCTTCAGAACACCATTATAATACATCTCGGGAGTACGATACTCCTTGCCCGGCTGTGGCGCGTCCGTCAACAGCTTCTCCGCGTCTAGCTTGCCCCAGTGCACCTTAGCACGGGCTAGGGCCCGACGGGCACCTTCGATGCAAACGGAGCGCTTGATGACCTCAATCCACAGACACGCATCCACCAGCCGCCGCACCAGACCGAAGTAGCTTCCAGGCATGACTTCTCCAGGCCACAGCCAGGCTATGAGGCCCTTCATGGCCTGTTCGGCCACCTTGTGGAGCTCGACCAGCTGCTTCAACTGGTCGCTCAGGGGCACCGGATGTTCGGCCTCAGCATACTGAGACTAGAGCACTTTTTCCGTCGAGCTCCCCTCTTCGGCTCGGTAGTATGCGGCGGCATCAGACACACTACGGGGCAGATCGGCGAACGCTCCTGGAGAGCTCCAGATTCAGGTAAGTAGTAGATAATTAACTTTTATATTTTTGCTTTGCATAAAGAATGCCTTACCCACCGCTATCTTCTTGATCGCCTCGATCTCCTGAAGGGCCTTCTGGGCTTCGGCCTTAGCGGTCTTGGCACTCTCAAGAGCCGAGGCAAGCTCGGACTCTCGAGTCTTCGAGTCACGCTCCAAACTCTCGTGCTTTTCCACAAGAGCCTGGAGCTCTTGCCGCACCTCCGCCACCCGCGCCTCCTGCTTCTCTCGCTCTGTGCGCTCCAAGGCCGCATTCTCTTCGGCCTTGGAGACCGCCTCTTTTAGGGTTGCCACCTCGGTCGTGGCTCCTGCAACATTAACGTTGGTCCTGTTATTATTTTGCAACCAAGTATTTTTATATACATTTACAGGAGGCACTATGTACCTTCTTTATCCTCGAGCTGCTTCTTGGCACGGCCGAGCTTGCTCTCGGACCGCTCGAGGCTTTCCTTCAATGCATCGACCTCTGCAGTCAGTGCGGCAGAGGTCAGAAGTGCAGCCTGCATTCCCATATTGACATAATTTCTATTAAACTCCTGCGTATATCTTTTTAGATCCTCAGCTCGGTTTTTCTTTTCGAACACCGAACTGAGCATCAGGGGCTACTGTCTATGCGGTAATATTTTTTATATGTTTTTAAACACATACCTCAAAGCCTGTTAACAAGCTTGCGCAGGCTTCCGTCAGCCCGCTCTTGGCGGACTGAACCTTTTGAATCACCGCACCCATAACAGTGCGGTGTTCCTCGTCGATGGAGGCGCCTTTAAGCGCCTCTAGCAAATTGTCCGGCGCCTCCGGATGGACGGAGGTCACCGGCGTCGTAGGCTTGCCCTTCTTATGACGCCGCCTGTTGGAATCCGGAACCGTTGATGGTTCTGGAGCGGGGTCCGGCCCTAGGCCGGGCTTGGATCCCTCCGGGGCTGTGTCCCCTTTGGGCCTGGAGTCCGGGAGGTCGCCTCGCGGCGCCTCCAGGACCACCTCCTCCTGGTTTAGTCCCCTTTGGGACTCCACCTCGGAGTCGTCCGTAGGGAGAGGGGAGGAGGCCATCGGAAGTGAAGCACTATTCACGTCCGACGAGTCCAAGGAGCCGCTCGTCGAATCATCGAGCTGAGCTCTGGGCGGGCTGCATCATTGAAGTTCGGCATGAGAAGCTATCAAATACTAGGGGAGCGCCATAAGTGGTTCGGGTAGCCGGACACTTACGATTTCGCCAGGGGCTTGACCCTGGATGGCCATTCCTCCCCACCGTCTTCGGCGCTGGGGGCATAGTCCGGCAGAAGGGCCTTCCCCTTCTTGGACCCTTCGGCCTCCCCAGTTGGGGTGGCCTTCCTTTTCTTTCCTCCCCCTGTTGGAGGGGGAGAGGCTTCTTCTTCTTCCTCTTCCTCCTCCTCGTTCTCCGAGGCGGAGGGTGCTTCGGGGTCGTCGGGCAATGAATCCGACACCACCGGGCGCCGGGAACTCTTTTGAGTCCCCGTGGCCTTCTCCTTGGCCTTCTTCTCCGGCACCACGTGAGGTGCCGGGACCATTAGCTTTGCCAAGCGTTCGTCTACTGGGCCTTCGGGCAGAGGGGCCAGACAGTCAAACCGTCCGGATGTCCTCGTCCAGTCCTGTCAAAGGAACAGGAGTTTAGATCCTGCATATAATCAAACTATGAAATTCGAGCGTCCCGTAAAGGACTAAATGTGAGCTTACTTCGGAGGCTTGGCGCTTGGCGCAGAATCCGCGATCCTCAGTGACTGGAGGGGAGACCTCGGAACCCTTGAAAAGCACCCTCCAGGCGTCCTCGTGCTTTGTTTCGAAGAGCCGGGACAGAGTCTGGTGCTGGGCCGGGTCGAACTCCCATAAATTGAAGTCCCGTCATTGACACGGGAGGATCCGGTGGAAGAGCATGACCTAGATGACGTTGACGAGCTTGACCTTCTTGGTCACCAGGTCCCGGACGCAAGTTTGGAGTCCGGTCACCTCTTCCGAATTGCCCCACGACAGGCCCGTCTCTTTCCAGGATGTGAGCCGTGTGGGGATGCCGGATCAAAATTCGGGGGCCGCTGCCCACTTAGGGTCATGCGGCTCGGTGATGTAGAGCCACCCCAATTGCCACCCTTTGATGGTCTTCACGAAGGCACCCTCGAGCCAGGCGACGTTGGGCATCTTGCCCACCATGGCGCCTCCGCACTCGGCTTGGCAGCCTTTCACAACCTTCGGCTTGACGCTGAAGGTCTTCAGCCATAAGCCGAAGTGAGGCTGGATGCGGAAGAAGGCCTCACACACGACGATAAACGCCGAGATATTGAGGATGAAGTTCGGGGCCAGATCGTGGAAGTCCAGGCCGTAGTAGAACATGAGCCCCCGGACGAACGGGTGAAGAGGAAAACCCAGTCCGCGGAAGAAATGGGGAAGAAAAACAACCCTCTCATGGGGCCTGGGGGTGGGGATGAGTTGCCCCACATCTGGAAGTCGGTGCGCGATGTTGTTGGACAGGTATCCGGCCTTCCTCGGTTTCTTGATTTGCCCCTCCGTGACGGAGGAGGCCATCCATCTACCTCCCGCTCCGGACATGGTTGGAGTAGGTTGAGGCGGGAAGTGCGGGCTTGGGCGCTGGAGCTCGAGCACGCAGGGGCGGATAAGAAGAGGAGGAAGAAGGCGTGAATGGAAAGGGCGGATTCTTATCCCCTTATATGGGCGGCTAAAACTACGAGCCCCCCACCGGCCTAATAAAACTCGCTTATCTCCCAAGCGCCGCGGTTAATGGCGCGGTTGGGTTACCCACGCCCGTATTGATGAGAATCCCGGAATAAGGAGACACGATCTCTGCTTTGACAAGACGTGCTAAGGAAACCGCCTCGCTAAACGCGCTGAGGTGGAACAATAAAATGAATAAAAGCCTGGCCGTGGCACGATGCCACGCCGCAGAATACATCAGCAGATCCAATTAACGCAAATATTATTCTCTCTACGGTGGAATGTGGAACTTATTTTGCAGAGCCGGACACTACCCTGGTGTTCAACATCTTTTATGGTATGTTCGGAGGAGGAACCCGCCTTGCAATGCCGAAGACAACTTGCGCGCCGGACTCGTCGTCATTGAAGCCTAGTTCAGGGGCTACTGAGGGAGTCCTGGATTAGGGGGTGTTCGGCTGGCCGGACTAAGACCTTTGGCCGGACTCCCGGACTATGAAGATACAAGATTGAAGACTCCGTCCCGTGTCCAGATGGGACTTTCCTTGGCGTGGAAGGCAAGCTTGGCGATACGATATGAAGATCTCCTCCCATTGTAACCGACTCTGTGTAACCCTAGCCCTCTCCGGTGTCTATATAAATCGGAGAGTTTTAGTCCATAGGACGAACAACAATCATACCATAGGCTAGCTTCTAGGGTTTAGCCACTCCGATCTCGTGGTAGATCTACTCTTGTACTACCCATATCATCAATATTAATCAAGCAGGAGTAGGGTTTTACCTCCATCGGGAGGGCCCGAACCTGGGTAAAAACATCGTGTCCCTTGTCTCCTGTTACCATCCGCCTAGACGCACAGTTCAGGACCCCCTACCCGAGATCCGCCGGTTTTGACACCGACACATGTCAATCTCGCAAAATGTCCAGCGCTGCCGATTATATGCACCGCACGACAGATGGAGTAGGTCACCCAAATCCTGGGATGCCCGACTGGTACTTTCACATGGATATACCTGGGCCTTCCCCTCATTGTGAGAAAGCAAATGGCGGCACATTTATCAGGGTTGGTAGGTCAATTGGTAGCCTGTTTACCGAGTTGGAAGGCCGCCAATATGCTAAAAAGCGGAAGAATGATTCTCGTCAAGTCAGTGTTATGTGTGATACCAATTCACGAGACGATGGCCCTGGACATTCCAAACAAGAAAATTGTAGCAATGGTCAAGATATGCAGAGGCTTCTTATGGAATGGGAAAGCTCAACTGAGCGGTAGAAAGTGTACAATTGCTTGGGAAGAGGTTTGCACGCCAAGATGGGCGGGTGGACTAGGCCTTCCAAAACTGTAGTGGCTAAATGTCTCCATGCAGGCGCGATGGTAGTGGCTCAAGCGGTCAGACCCCTCGAGGCCCTAGAGTGAGTCTGACACACAGGTACCCAAAGAATCCATGGACCTATTCAGAGCAGCCACCCACTCGACCACGGGCAACGGAACCGCAACTCTCTTCTGGGAGGACAGGTGGGTTGAGGTCTACAGGGTGGAGGAGTTAGCGCCTAACCTCTATGGCCTGGTGAGGCAAGCCACGCGAGCCACTAGGACGGTTTCAAAAGGAATGATGAATTGATTTTGGGCCACGATATTGGACCAGAGCTCTCAATAGAAATGCTTCAGGAATAGTTGCTAATGTGGGAGCGGATGGAGAGAATACAACTTGACCAAGACAAAGATGAGTCGATGCGCTGGGCATGGGAGAGAAATGGAACTTTCTCAACGCAATCGACATACAATGCGAGGTTTTGGGGCCGTGAGATTGCATCAGCGGCATAGTTCACTTGGAAGTCGAGGGCACTGATGTCTACTACACAACCTTCTTCTTGTAGATGTTGTTGTGCCTGCAAGTGCACAGGTTTGTAGGACAGTAGCAAATTTCCCTCAAGTTGATGACCTAAGGTTTATCAATCCTAGGAGGCGTAGGATGAATATGGTCTCTCTCAAACAACCTTGCAACCAAATAACAAAGAGTCTCTTGTGTCCCCAACACACCCAATACAATGGTAAATTGTATAGGTGCACCAGTTCGGCGAAGATATGAAGATACAAGTGCAAAATAGATAGTAGATAAAGGTTTTTGTAATCTGAAATAATAAAAACAGAAAGGTAACAAGCGATAAAAGTGAGCGTAAATGGTATTGCAATGATAGGAAACAAGGCCTAGGGTTCATACTTTCACTAGTGCAAGTTCTCTCAACAATAATAACATAGATAGATCATATAACAAGCCCTCAACATGTAACAAAGAGTCACTCCAAAGCCACTAATAGCGGAGAACAAACATAGAGATTATGGTAGGATACGAAACCACCTCAAAGTTATTCTTTCGGATTGATCTATAAAAGAGTTCGTACTAGAATAACACCTTAAGACACAAATCAACCAAAACCCTAATGTCACCTAGATACTCCATTGTCACCTCAAGTATCCGTGGGCATGATTATACGATATGCATCACACAATCTCAGATTCATCCAACCAACATAAAAGTACTTCAAAGAGTGCCCCAAAGCTACTACCGGAGAGTCAAGAACGTGTGCCAACCCCTATGCATAGGTTCCCAATGTCACGAAACCCGCAAGTTGATCACCAAGACATACATCAAGTGTTCTCATAAAAGACTCAATCCGGTAAGATAACTTCAAAGGGGAACCTCAATTCATCACAAGAGAGTAGACGGGGAGAAACATCATAAGATCCAACTACAGAAGCAAATCTCGAGATACATCAAGATCGTGACATAGAGGGAGCACGAGAGAGAACACAAGAGAGAGAGATCAAACACATAGCTACTGATACATACCCTCAGCCCCGAGGGTGAACTACTCCCTCCTCGTCATGGATAGCGCCGGGATGATGAAGATGGCCACTGGTGATGGATCCCCCCTCCGACAGTGTGCCGGGAAGGGCTCCCGAGAGGTTTTTGGTGGCTACAGAGGCTTGCGGCAGCGGAACTCCCGATCTATCTTCTGTTCTGGAAGTTTTAGGGTACGTAGGTATATATGGGTGCAAGGGGTACATCAGTGGAGCTACGGGGGCCCCACAAGGCAGGGGGGCGCGTCCTAGGGGGCACCCTCGTGAGCTCCTCCCGTATCTCCTGACGTGGAGTCCAAGTCCATCAGGTGGGTTTCCTTCCAAAAATAACTTCTCCAGTTGATTTCGTTCCGTTTTGACTCTGTCTGATATTCCTTTTCCTCGAAACACTGAAATAGGCATAAAACAACAAATCTGGGTTGGGCCTCCGGTTAATAGGTTAGTCCCAAAAATAATATAAAAGTGGATAATAAAGCCCAATATTGCCTAAAACAGTAGATAAAGTAGCATGTAGCAATCAAAAATTATAGATACGTTGGAGACGTATCAAGCATCCCCAAGCTTAATTCCTGCTCGTCCTCGAGTAGGTAAATGATAAAAAAGAATTTTTGATGTGGAGTGATACTTTGGCATAATTTCAATGCAAATCTTCTTAATTGTGGTATGAATATTCAAATCTGAAAGATTCAAGACAAAAGTTCATATTGACATAAAGGTAATAATACTTCAAGCATACTAATCAAAGCAATCATGTCTTCTCAAAATAGCATGGCTAAAGAAAGTTATCCCTACAAAATCATATAGTCTGGCTAAGCTCTATCTTCATCACACAAAGTATTTAATCATGCACAACCCCGATGACGAGCCAAGCAATTGTTTCATACTTTAATAATCTCAAACTTTTTCAACTTTCACGCAATACATGAGCGTGAGCCATGGACATAGCACTATAAGTGGAATAGAATGGTGGTTCTGGAGAAGACAAAAAGGAGAAGATAGTCTCACATCAACTAGGCGTATCAACGGGCTATGGAGATGCCCATTAATAGATATCAATGTGAGTGAGTAGGGATTGCCATGCAACAGATGCACTAGAGCTATAAGTATATGAAAGCTCAACAAAAGAAACTAAGTGGGTGTGCATCCAACTTGCTTGCTCACGAAGACCTAGGGCACTTTTGAGGAAGCCCATCATTGGAATATACAAGCCAAGTTCTATAATAAAAAATTCCCACTAGTATATGAAAGTGACAACATATGAGACTCTCTATCATGAAGATCATGGTGCTACTTTGAAGCACAAGTGGTAAAGGATAGTAGCATTGTCCCTTCTCTCTTTTTCTCTCATATTTTTTTATTTGGGCCTTTTCTCTTTTTTATGGCCACTCTTTTTTTTCGTCCGGAGTCTCATCCCGACTTATGGGGGAATCATAGTCTCCATCATCCTTTCCTCACTGGGACAATGCTCTAATAATGATGATCATCACACTTTTATTTTTCTTACAACTCAACAATTACAACTCAATACTTAGAACAAGATATGACTCTATATGAATGCCTCCGGCGGCGTACCGGGATATGTAATGAATCAAGAGCGACATGTATGAAAATTATGAAGGTGGCCTTGCCACAAATACAATGTCAACTACATGTTCATGCAAAAAGCAATATGACAAAAGTAATGTGTGTCATATGAATGGAATGGTGGAAAGTTGCATGGCAATATATCTCGGAATGGCTATGGAAATGCCATGATAGGTAGGTATGGTGGCTGTTTTGAGGAAGGTATATGGTGGGTGTATGATACCGGCGAAAAGTGCGCGGTACTAGAGAGGCTAGCAATGGTGGAAGGGTGAGAGTGTGTATAATCCATGGACTCAACATTAATCAAAAGAACTCATGCACTTGTTGCAAAAATTTAGAAGTCATCAAAAACCAAAGCACTACGCGCATGCTCCTAGGGGGATAGATTGGTAGGAAAAGACCATCGCTCGTCCCCGACTGCCACTCATAAGGAAGGCGATCAATAAATAAAATTGTGCTCCGACTTCATCACAAAGCGGTTCACCATACGTGCATGCTACGGGAATCACAAACTTCAACACAAGCATTCTTTGAATTCATAATCACCCCAACTAGCATTGCTTTGATATTATCACCTCCATATCTCAAAACAATTATCAAGCATCGAACTTATCTTAGTATTCAACGCACTCAAAAGAAAGTTTCACATATCTTGAATACCAAGTATATTATCTTTAAGCAAATTACCATGCTATTAACGACTCTCAAAATAATCTAAGTGAATCATGAGAGATCAATAGTTTCTTTAAAACAAATCCACCACCGTGCTCTAAAAGATATAAGTGAAGTACTAGAGCAAACGACAAACTACTCTGAAAGATATAAGTGAAGATCAATGAGTAGCTAAATAATTATGCAACTATGCAAAGACTCTCTCTCTCTCATTAAAGAATTTCAGATCTTGGTATCTTTTTCAAACAGAAAGCAAAGCAAAACAAAATGACATTGCAAGGACAGCACAACTCATGTGAAGAAGCAAAAACTTAGGCTCAACTGATACTAACCGATAGTCGTCGAAGAAGAAAGGTGGGATGCCTACCGGGGCATCCCCAAGCTTAGATGCCTGAGACTTCTTGAAATATTATATTGGGGTGCCTTGGGCATCCCCAAGCTTGAACTTTTGTGTCTCCTTAATTCCTCTCATATCATGGTTTCTCTTCTTTTTATCAAAAAGCTTCATTCACAACAAACTCAACAAGAACTCATGAGATAGGTTAGTATAAACCAATGCAAAACCTTATCATTTTCTACTGTAACAAATCACTTAAATTATTATTCAACATTGCATACTAAATGCCTCTGCATATTTAATACTCCTATCATCAAATAGAATCATTAAACAAGCAAACATATGCAAACAATGCAAACATAACAGCAATCTGTCAAAACAGTACAGTCTGTAAAGAATGCAAGAGTAACAATACTTCCCTGACTCCAAAAATTATGAACTAAACTTCCCACTGTAATACATTTATCAGAGCTTAATATGAAAAAATATTCAACATTATACCATTCTCTGAATTTTCTATGGAATTTTTCCAACAGCGGTAAACTTTCTGTTTTCAAACAGCAACATGTATACTAGAAAAATAAGCATGGCAAATGCTATCCTTGACTTTTTTATTGAAACTAAAGATGCAAAACATTATTCTAACTAACAGCAAGCAAAAATTAGCAAAATAAAATGATGCTCCAAGCAAAACGCATATCATGTGGCGAATAAAAATATAGCTCCAAGTAAAGTTACCGATGAACGAAGACGAAAGAGGGGATGCCTTCCTGGGCATCCCCAAGCTTAGTTGCTTGGTTGTCCTTGAATATTACCTTGGGGTTCCTTGGGCATCCCCAAGCTTAGGCTCTTTCCACTCCTTATTCCATAGTCCATCGAATCTTTACCCAAAACTTGAAAACTTCAACCACACAAAACTCAAACAAAACTCGTAAACTCTGTTAGTATAAGAAAATAAAACCACCACTTAGGTACTGTAATGAACTCATTCTAAATTCATATTGGTGTGAGATCTACTGTATTCTAACTTTTCTGTGGTTCATACCACTGAATACTAGCCATAGATGCATCAAAATAAGCAAACAACACAATGAAAACAGAATCTGTCAAAAACAGAACAGTCTGTAGTAATCTGTATCAAACGTATACTTATGGAACCCCAAAAATTCTGAAATAAATTGATGGACCTGAGTAATTTGTATATTAATCATCTTCAAAAAGAATAAACCTAAAATTACTCTCCAGTAAAAAATGGCAGCTATTCTCGTGAGCGCTAAAGTTTCTGTTTTTTTACAGCAAGATCATAAAGACTTCACCCAAGTCTTCCCAAAGGCTCTACTTGGAACTTTATTGAAACAAAAGCTATAAAACATGATTACTACAGTAGCATAATCATGTGGACACACAAAAACAGTAAGGATAAATATTGGGTTGTCTCCCAACAAGCGTTTTTTCTTTAATGCCTTTCTAGCTAGGCATGATGATGACAGTGATGCTCACATAAAAGATAAGAATTGAAACATAAAGAGAGCATCATGAAGCATATTACTAGCACATTTAAGCCTAGCCCTCTTCCTATGCATAGGGATTTTGTGAGCAAACAACTTATGGGAACAATAATCAACTAGCATAGGATGGCAAAACAAGCATAACTTCAAAATTTTAAGCACATAGGGAGGAAACTTGGCATTATTGCAATTTCTACAAGCATATGTTCCTCCCTCATAATAATTTTCAGTAGCATAATGAATGAATTCAACAATATAACCAGCACCTAAAGTATTCTTTTCATGATCTACAAGCATAGAAAATTTACTACTCTCCACATAAGCAAAATTCTTCTCGTTCGGAATGGTAGTGGGAGCAAACTCAACAAAATAATTATCATGTGAGGCATGATCCAATTGAAAACTAAAATCATGATGACAAGTTTCATGGTTATGATTATTCTTAATAGCATACAAGTCATCACAATAATCATCATAGATAGCAACTTTGTTCTCATAATTAATTGGAACCTCTTCTGAAATAGTGGAATCATCACTAAATAAAGTTGACACTCTTCCAAATCCACTTTCATATTCATCACAATAAGATTCAACATCCTCCAAAATAGTGGGATCAATACTACCTAAAGTTGACACTCTTACAAACCCACTTTCATCAATATAATCATCATAAATAGGAGGCATGCTTTCATCATAATAAATATTCTCATCAAAACTTGGGGGACTAAAAATATCATATTCATCAAACATAGCTTCCCCAAGCTTGTGGCTTTGCATATCATTAGCATCATGGATATTCCAGGAATTCATACTAACAACATTGCAATCATGCTCATCATTCAAAGATTTAGTGACAAACATTTTATAAATTTCTTCTTCTAGCACTTGAGCACAATTTTCCTTACCATCATTCTCACGAAAGATATTAAAAAGACGAAGCGTATGAGACAAACTCAATTCTATTTTTTTAGTTTTCTTTTATAGACTAAACTAGTGATAAAACAAGAAACAAAAAGATTCGATTGCAAGATCTAAATATATACCTTCAAGCGCTAACCTCCCCGGCAACGGCGCCAGAAAAGAGGCACCACTGAGATGCAGGTTCTTTTCATGGCTTGCCCTACAGAACAGATGTTGGACCCCTGACAGACTAGCACGGCGTTGACTAGACCACCAAGAAGCATGTCCGTTCTGCGACCAAGCGGAGGAAAGCATTGGCTGAAGGAAATATGCCCTACAGGCAATAATAAAGTTATTATTTATTTCCTTATATCATGATAAATGTTTATTATTCATGCTAGAATTATATTAACCGGAAACTTAGTACATGTGTGAATACATAGACAAAACCTATAGTCCCTAGTATGCCTCTACTTGACTAGCTCGTTAATCAAAGATGGTTATGTTTCCTAACCATAGACATGTGTTCTCATTTGATGAACGGGATCACATCATTAGGAGAATGATGTGATGGACATGACCCATCCGTTAGCTTAGCACTTGATCGTTTAGTATGTTGCTATTGCTTTCTTCATGACTTATACATGTTCCTATGACTATGAGATTATCCAACTCCCGTTTACCGGAGGAACACTTTGTGTGCTACCAAACGTCACAACGTAACTGGGTGATTATAAAAGTGCTCTACAGGTGTATCCTAAGGTACTTGTTGAGTTAGCGTATTTCGAGATTAGGATTTGTCACTCCGATTGTCGGAGAGGTATCTTTGGGCCCTCTCGATAATGCACATCACTATAAGCCTTGCAAGCAATGTGACTAATGAGTTAGTTGCGGGATGATGCATTACATAACGAGTAAAGAGACTTGCCAATAACGAGATTGAACTAGGTACGATCGAATCTCGGGCAAGTAACATACCGATGATAAAGGGAACAACGTATGTTGTTATGCGGTTTGACCGATAAAGATCTTTGTAGAATATGTGGGAACCAATATGAGCATCCAGGTTCCGCTATTGGTTATTGACCGTAGACGTGTCTCGGTCATGTCTACATAGTTCTCGAACCCGTAGGGTCCGCACGCTTAATGTTCAGTGACGATCGGTATTATGAGTTTATGTGTTTTGATGTACCGAAGGTAGTTCGGAGTCCCGGATGAGATCGGGGACATGACGAGGAGTCTTGAAATGGTTGAGACGTAAAGATCGATATATTGGACGACTATATTCGGACATCGGAAAGGTTCCGAGTGATTTGTGTATTTATCGGAGTATCGCGGAGTTACGGGAATTCGCCGGGGAGTATATGGGCCTTATTGGGCTTTAGGGGAAAGAGAGAGGGGAGGCTGCGCCCCCCCCCCCAAGGCCTAGTCCGAATTGGACTAGGGGGAGGGGGTGCGCCCCCACCTTCCTTCTCTTCTCTTTTCCCTTTCCTTGTCTCCTACTCCTACTACATGGAAGCGGGGGAATTCTACTCCCGGTGAGAGTATGACTCCTCCAGGGTGCGCCATAGCTAGGCCAGCCCTCCCCCCTCCTCCACTCCTTTATATACATGGCCAAGGGGCACCCCATATACACAACAATTGATCTCTTGATCTCTTAGCCATGTGCGGTGCCCCCCTCCACCAGATTCCACCTCAGTAATGTCGTAGCGGTGCTTAGGCGAAGCCCTGCATCGGTAGCATCATCAACACCGTCAACACGCCGTCGTGCTAACGGAACTCTCCCGCAAAGCTCTGCTAGATCAGAGTTCGTGGGACGTCATCGAGCTAAACGTGTGCTGAACTCGGAGGTGCCGTACGTTCGCTACTTGGACCGGTCGGATCATGAAGACGTACGACTACATCAACCGCGTTGTGCTAACGCTTCCTCTTTCGGTCTACGAGGGTACGTGGACAACACTCTCCCCTCTCGTTGCTATGCATCACCATGATCTTGCGTGTGCGTAGGATTTTTTTGAAATTACTACGTTCCCCAACAGTGGCATCCGAGACAGGTTTATGCGTAGATGTTATATGCACGAGTAGAACACAAGTGAGTTGTGGGCGATACAAGTCATACTGCTTACCAGCATGTCATACTTTGGTTCGGCGGTATTGTTGGATGAAGCGGCCTGGACCGACATTACGCGTACGCTTACATGAGACTGGTTCTACCCACGTGCTTCGCACACAGGTGGCTGGCGGGTGTCAGTTTCTTGAACTTTAGTTGAACCGAGTGTGGCTACGCCCGGTCCTTGTGAAGGTTAAAACAACACTAACTTGATGAAATATCGTTCTGGTTTTTATGCGTAGGTAAGAACGGTTCTTGCTAAAGCCCGTAGCAGCCATGTAAAACTTGCAACAACAAAGTAGAGGACGTCTAACTTGTTTTTGCAGGGCATGTTGTGATGTGATATGGTCAAGACGTGATGAGATATAAGTTGTTGTATGAGATGATCATGTTTGTTTGAAGTTATCGGCAACTGGCAGAAGCCTTATGGTTGTCTCTTTATTGCATAAGATGCAAGCGCGAAATAATTGCTTTACTTTATTGCTATGCGATAGCAATAGTTGCAAGAGCAATAGTTGGCAAGACGACCATGTGATGACACATTGATATAGATCAAGATGATGGAGATCATGGTTTCATGCCGGTGACGATGGAGATCATGACGATGCTTTGGAGATGGAGATCAAAGGCACAAGATGATGATGGCCATATCATGTCACATATTTTGATTGCATGTGATGTTTATCTTTTGTACATCTTATTTTGCTTAGTTTGGTGGTAGCTTTATGAGATGATCTCTCACTAAATTTCAAGGTAAAAGTGTTCTCCCTGAGTATGCGCAGTTGCCAAAGTTCGTCGTGCCGAGACACCACGTGATGATCGGGTGTGATAAGCTCTACGTTCATCTACAATGGGTGCAAGCCAGTTTTGCACACGTCGAATACTCGGGTTAAACTTGACGAGCCTAGCATATGCAGATATGGCCTCGGAACACTGGAGACCGAAAGGTCGAGTGTGAATCATATAGTAGATATGATCAACATAGTGATGTTCACCATTGAAAACTACTCCATCTCACGTGATGATCGGTTATGGTTCAGTTGATTTGGATCACGTGATCACTTAGATGATTAGAGGGATGTCTATCTAAGTGGGAGTTCTTAAGTAATATGATTAATTGAACTTTAATATATCATGAACTTAGTCCTGATAGTGTTTTGCAAATTATGTTGTAGATCAATAGCTCGCGATATAGCTTCCCTATGTTTTTATATGTTCCTAGAGAAAACTAAGTTGAAAGATGATAGTAGCAATGATGCGGACTTGGTCCGTGATGTGACGTTTATCCTCATTGCTGCACAGAAGAATTATGTCCTTGATGCGCCGCTAGGTGACAGACCTATTGCAGGAGCAGATGCAGACGTTATGAACGTTTGGCTAGCTCAATATGATGACTACTTAATAGTTTAGTGCACCATGCTTAATGGCTTAGAATCGGGACTTCAAAGACGTTTTGAACGTCATGGACCATACGAGATGTTCCAGGAGTTGAAGTTAATATTTCAAGCAAATACCCGAGTTGAGAGATATGAAGTCTCCAACAAGTTCTATAGCTAAAAGATGGAGGAGAATAGCTCAAGCAGTGAGCATGTGCTCAGATCATCTGGGTACTACAATCGCTTTAATCAAGTGGGAGTTAATCTTCCAGATAAGATAGTGATTGATAGAGTTCTCTAGTCACCATCACAAGTTACTAGAACTTCATGATGAACTATAGTATGCAAGGGATGACGAAAACGACTCCCAAGCTCTTCGTGATGTTGAAATCAATGAAGGTAGAAATCAAGAAAGAGCATCAAAGTGTTGATGATCGACAAGACCACTAGTTTCAAGAGAAGGGCAAAGGGAAAGAAAGGGAACTTCAAGTAGAATGACAAGCAAGTTGTCACACCCATGAAGAAGCCTAAAGCTGGACCAAAGCCTGAAACTGAGTGCTTCTACTGCAAAGGAAATGGTCACTGGAAACGGAAATACCCTGAATATTTGGTGGATAAGAAGGACGGCAAAGTGAACAAGGGTATATTTGATATACAGGTTATTGATGTGTACCTTACTAGTGTTTATAGTAGCCCCTGAGTATTTGATACTTGTTCGGTTGCTAAGATTAGTAACTCGAAACAAGAGTTACAGAATAAACAGAAACTAGTTGAGGGTGAAGTGACGATGTGTGTTGGAAGTGGTTCCAAGATTGATATGATCATCATCGTACACTCCCTATACTTTCGAGATTAGTGTAGAACCTAAATAAATGTTATTTGGTGTTTGAGTTGAGCATAAATATGATTAGATCATGTTTGTTGCGATGCAATTATTCATCTAAGACGAAGAATAAATTGTTATTATGTTTACATGAATAAAACCTTCTATGGTCATACACCCAATGTTGATGGTTTATTAAATCTCGATCGTGGTAATACACATATTCATAATATTGATGCCAAAAGATGCAAAGTTGATAATGATAGTGCAACTTATTTGTGGCACTGCCATTTGGGTCGTATCGGTGTAAAGTCCATGAAGAAACTCCATAAAGATGGACTTTTGGAATCACTTTATTATGAATCATTTGATGCCTTGCGAACCGTGCCTTATGGGCAAGATGACTGAAAGTCAGTTCTCCGGAACAATGGAACGAGCTAGTGACTTATTGGAAATAATACATACCGATGTATGCGGACCAATGAGTGTTGATGCTCGTGGCAGGTATCGTTATTTTCTTACCTTCACAAGATGATTTGAGCAGATATGAGTATATCTACTTAATGAAACACAAGTCTGAAACATTTGAAAAGTTCAAAGAATTTCAGAGTGAAGTGGAGAATAATCGTAACAAGAAAATAAAGTTTCTACGATCTGATCGTGGAGGAGAATATTTGAGTTACGAGTTTGGCCTTCATATAAAACAATGTGGAATAGTTTCACAGTTCACACCACCTGGAACACCACAGAGTTATGGTGTGTCCGAATGCCGTAACCGCACTTTATTGGATATTGTGCGATCTATGATGTCTCTTATCGGTTTACCACTATCATTTTGGGGTTATGCATTAGAGACAGTTGCATTCACTTTAAATAGGGCACCATCGAAATACATTGAGAAGACGCCTTATGAATTGTGGTTTGGCAAGAAACCAAAGTTGTCGTTTCTTAAAAGTTTGGTGCTGCGATGCTTATGTGTAAAGTTTCAACCTGATAAGCTCGAACCCAAATCGGAGAAATGCGTCTTCATAGGATACCCAAAGCAAACTGTTGGGTACACCTTCTATCACAGATTTGAAGGCAAGATCGTTACTAAGTATGGATCCTTTCTAAAGAAGGAGTTTCTCTTGAAAGAAGTGAGTGGTAGGAAAGTAGAACTTGATGAGGTACTTGTACCTTCTCCCTTATTGGAAAGTAGTTCATCATAGAAATCAGTTCCAGTGATTCCTACACCGATTAGTGAGGAAGTTAATGATGATGATCATGAAACTTCAGATCAAGTTGCTACCGAACCTCGTAGGTCTTCCAGAGTAAGATCCACACCGGAGTGGTACAGTAATCCTGTTCTAGAAGTCAGGTTACTAGATCATGATGAACCTATGAACTATGAGAAAGCGATGATGAGCCCAGATTCTGCAAAATGGCTTGAGGCCATAAAATCTGAGATAGGATCCATGTATGAGAACAAAGTGTGTACTTTGGTTGACTTGCCCAATGATCGGCAAGCCATCGAGAATAAATGGATCTTTAAGAAGAAGACTGACGCTGATGGTAATGTTACTGTCTACAAAGCTCGACTTGTTGCGAAAGGTTTTCGACAAGTTCAAGGGGTTGACTATGATGAGACTTTCTCACCCGTAGCGATGCTTAAGTCTGTCCGAATCATGTTAGCAATTGCCGCATTTTATGATGATGAAATTTGTCAAATGGATGTCAAAATTGCATTCATGAATGGATTTCTGGAAGAAGAGTTGTATATGATGCAACCAGAAGGTTTTGTCGATCCAAAAGGTGCTAACAAAGTGTGCAAGCTCCAATGATCCATTTATGGACTGGTGCAAGGCTCTCGGAGTTGGAATAAACGCTTTGATAGTGTGATCAAAGCATATGGTTTTATACAGACTTTTGGAGAAGCCTGTATTTACAAGAAAGTGAGTGGGAGCTCTGTAGCATTTCTGATATTATATGTGGACGACATATTGTTGATTGGAAATGATATATAATTTCTAGATAGCATAAAAGGATACTTGAATAAAAGTTTTTCAATGAAAGACCCCGGTGAAGCTGCTTACAGATTGAGAATCAAGATCTATAGAGATAGATCAATATGCTTGATAAGATTTTTCAATGAGTACATACCTTGATAAGATTTTGAAGTAGTTCAAAATGGAACAGTCAAAAAGGAGTTCTTGCCTGTGTTGCAAGGTGTGAAGTTGAGTAAGACGCAAAACCCGACCATGGCAGAAAATAGAAAGAGAATGAAAAGTCATTCCCTATGCCTCAGTCATAGGTTCTATAAAGTATGTGGTGCTGTGTACCAGTCCTATTGTGTGCCTTGTCATAATTTTGGCAAGGGGGTACAATAGTGATCTAAGAGTAGATCAATGGACAACAATCAAAATTATCCTTAGTGAGGACTAAGGAAATATTTCTCGATTATGGAAGTGATAAAAGAGCTCGTCGTAAAGAGTTACATTGATGCAAGCTTTTACACCGATCCAGATGAATCTAAATCTCAATCTGGATACATATTGAAAGTGGGAGCAATTAGCTAGAGTAGCTCCATGCAGAGCATTGTAGACATTGAATATTTGCAAAATACATGCGGCTCTGAATTTGACAGACCGGTTGACTAAACTTCTCTCACGAGCAAAACATGATCACACCTTAATACTCTTTGGGTGTCAATCACATAGCAATGTGAACTAGATTATTGACTCTAGTAAACCCTTTGGGTGTTGGTCACATGACGATGTGAGCTATGGGTGTTAATCACATACATATGTGAATATCTGTGTTAAATCACATGGTGATGTGAACTAGATTATTGACTCTAGTGCAAGTAGGAGACTGAAGGAAATATGGCCTAGAGGCAATAATAAAGTTATTATTTATTCCTTATATCATGATAAATGTTTATTATTCATGCTAGAATTGTATTAACCGGAAACTTAGTACATGTGTGAATACATAGACGAAACCTATAGTCCCTAGTATGCCTCTACTTGACTAGCTCGTTAATCAAAGATGGTTATGTTTCCTAACCATAGACATGTTTTGTCATTTGATGAACGGAATCACATCATTAGGAGAATGATGTGATGGACATGACCCATCCGTTAGCTTAGCACTTGATCGTTTAGTATGTTGCTATTGCTTTCTTCATGGCTTATACATGTTCCTATGACTATGAGATTATGCAACTCCCGTTTACCGGAGGAACACTTTGTGTGCTACCAAACGTCACAACGTAACTGGGTGATTATAAAGGTGCTCTACAGGTGTCTCCGAAGGTACTAATTGAGTTGGCGTATTTCGAGATTAGGATTTGTCACTCCAATTGTCGGAGAGGTATCTCTGGGCCCTCTTGGTAATGCACATCACTATAAGCCCTGCAAGCAATGTGACTAATGAGTTAGTTGCGGGATGATGCATTACATAACGAGTAAAGAGACTTGCCGGTAACGAGATTGAACTAGGTACGATCGAATCTCAGGCAAGTAACATATCGATGACAAAGGGAACAACGTATGTTGTTATGCGGTTTGACCGATAAAGATCTTTGTAGAATATGTGGGAACCAATATGAGCATCCAAGTTCCACTATTGGTTATTGATCATAGACGTGTCTCGGTCATGTCTACATAGTTCTCGAACCCGTAGGGTCCGCACGCTTAACGTTCGGTAACGATCGGTATTATGAGTTTATGTGTTTTGATGTATAGAAGGTAGTTCGGAGTCCCGGATGAGATCGGGGACATGACTAGGAGTCTCGAAATGGTCGAGACGTAAAGATCGATATATTGGACGACTATATTCGGACATAAGAAAGGTCCCGAGTGATTCGGGTATTTATCGGTGTACCGGAGAGTTACGGGAATTCGCCGGGGAGTATATGGGCCTTATTGGGCTTTAGGGGAAAGAGAGAGGGGAGGCTGCGCCCCCCCCCCCCAAGGCCTAGTCCGAATTGGACTAGGGGGAGGGGTTGCGCCCCCTCCTTCCTTCTCTTCTCTTTTCCCTTTCCTTGTCTCCTACTCCTACTACATGGAAGGAGGGAATCCTACTCCCGGTGGGAGTAGGACTCCTCCAGGGCGCGCCATAGCTAGGCCGACCCTCCCCCCTCCACCACTCCTTTATATACGTGGCCAAGGGGCACCCCATAGACACAACAATTGATCTCTTGATCTCATAGCCGTGTGCGGTGCCCCCCTCCACCAGATTCCACCTCGGTAATATCGTAGCGGTGCTTAGGCGAAGCCCTGCATCGGTAGCATCATCAACACTGTCAACACACTGTCGTGCTGACGGAACTCTCCCGCAAAGCTCTACTGGATCGGAGTTCATGGGACGTCATCGAGCTAAACGTGTGCTGAACTCGGAGGTGTCGTATGTTCGGTACTTGGATCAGTCGGATCGTGAAGACGTACGACTACATCAATCGCGTTGTGCTAACGCTTCTGCTTTCGGTCTACGAGGGTACGTGGACAACCCTCTCCCCTCTCATTGCTATGCATCACCATGATCTTGCGTGTGCGTAGGAATTTTTTTGAAATTACTACGTTCCCCAACATTGGCGACATCCTTGTCCAATGTGTCCTTGCGAGGAAGGTATGGACCCGAGCCTGCATGGCGTTGACCAAACAAGAATGGATCTCAACAGGGGCTACAAGGCTTATAGAATGGTGCACAAGTAAGGGTGAAAACAACGGAGAAGGGAAGGATGTTTGTGCCCTAATCCTACTAGGTGGAAACTATGGAAGCATCGTAACGCAATGTTCGATGGTGCAACACCGTTGGTGGAAAGTGTACTCCGTAGAATTGAGGTCGAGAGTAGATCGTGGAAGTCAACGGGCATTATCAAGGGCGGACATGGAGAGCTTCCTCGGAGCTCTAAGAGTGGGTAGTGAAGTGAGAAGTTAGCACCATGTGAATTGGAATGCATGGAGTTGGGTGTATATATGTATATGTAAACCCATCATGGAGGGGCTCTTTACCGCCTCTCTCTCCTTTAATATAAAGTACGCACACTCGTGCGTATTCAAGAAAAAACAAAAATCTTCACTGCATCATAGACACAAAGCCAAAGTATTAAGTAATTAAACCTAACATATAAGTGTGACACAAACAGAAAGAGAACTGAGAAAGATTAATAGACATGGTAGTGTGTTTACCATGGCTAGTTCAGTAGATCATTAGCTGAAGCTTGAAGAATCGAGGATTGAAGCACCCACGTCGCTGTTGATCATACTGTAGCATCGAGCAGGGAGGGCGACAACGGCCGGGAGGCAGGAGCCATGATGGCGGCGGCGCAAGGGCTAATCCCACGCACATGCTAATCCCGGAAGAGTGCTAAGTGTTGGAGATCGTTGCAGAAAATAAAAAATTTCTACGCATCACCAAGATCAATCTATGGAGTAACTAGCAACGAGAGAGAGAGGAGTGCATCTTCATACCTTTGAAGACCGTGAGATGGAAGCGTTACAAGAACGTAGATGAGGGAGTCGTACTCAATGCGATTCAGATCGCGGTGGATTCCGATCTTAGCGCTGAACAACGGCACCTCCGCGTTCAACACACGTGCAGCCCGGTGATGTCTCCCGCACCTTGATCCAGCAAGGAGGAGGGAGAGGTTGAGGAAGAGGGGCTCCAACAGCAGCACGACAGCGTGGTGGTGATGGAGTGGCAGTACTCCAGCAGGGCTTCGCCAAGCTCTTGCGGAGGAGGAGAGGTGTTGGGGAGGGGAGGGGTTGCGCCCTGGATGTGGTGCTGGAGCCCTCCCCTTGCCCCTCTATTTAGAGGAGGAGGGGGAAGGGGGTCGGCCCCCTCTAGATGAGATCTAGAGGGGGGCCGGCGGCCAAGGGGAGGGGGCTTGCCCCCCAAGCAAGGGGGGCGCCCCCTTTAGGGTTTCCCCCCCAACCCCGAAAGTGCATTATATCGACTAGAGGGGGGGTGAATAGGCGATTTTTATGAATTCTTCACTGAGGAATTTGCTGGTGAGGAAATTCCTAAATGAAGAACTACTTGCAGCGGAATAAATACTCAGAAAGGAACATAACATAACACAAGCATAGTCATCATGATGAAATGAAGACAAGCAAAGAGTACAGAAAGCGTAAACACAGGATAACAAGGGAAGAAGACGGACAGACTGAAGAAATAGAGCTGAGGAAATTCAGAAAGTCTTCAGTCAATGTCTTCAAACAGATATGAACAAGCACACAACAACAACATGAAGAAATGAAAGAGTTGAGAAAATAGAACCAGTTAACTCGGTGAAGACAATAATTTGGTAGACCAGTTCCAACTGTTGTCTCAGTTGTACATCTGGTTGGAGCGACTGAGTATTTAAACTCGAGGACACCCAATCCCGGACACACAGTCCTCGCCGTATTCTCCTTGAGCTAAGGTCACACAGACCTCGCCCAATCACTCGTGGTAAGTCTTCAGGTGACTTCCGAACCTTCACAAACTTGGTCACTCAGCGATCCACAATTCCTCTTGGATGCTCTAGACCTTGACGCCTAACCGTCTGGAAGAAGCACAGTCTTCAAAGGAAACAAGCGTCGGATCCACGCAGGATCAATCTCTTCAATGATGCTCAATCACTTGGGGTTTTGTAGGTTTGGGTTTGGGATTTCCTCACTTGATGATTTTCACTCAAAGTCCTCGGGGGATGGGTTGCTCTCAGATGACAAGTGTCAGTTTCTCTCGGAGCAGCCAACCAACTAGTGGTTGTAGGGGGCGGCTATTTATAGCCTAGGGAGCAGCCCGACATGATAAGACATAAATTCCCTTGTCTAATATGACCGTTAGGTGGGTAGATATTTTGGGATAGCTGGCGCGTAGCACAGCAACGGGCGGAATATTTGAGGTTCGAATTCCTCAGGGCTATCATGTTCCTCACTTTGTAGGCAATCCGCACTGTCGAATTCCTAAATCTTCAGTGAGAACAAATTCCTCAGAGACCAGAAGAACTTCGTCTCTGTCACTGAAGAATATGGTTGAACTGTGTGAGATTTCCAATGGCTTCACTCGAAGGGATTGGTAGGTGTAGGATTTTGAGTTGAGCATCACATGGAAATTTCTCCTTAGTATTTCCTCGACCCCCTTTAACAGTACGGTGTTTCCTATGACTCAAGAAAGATAAAATGAAACTATGAAAACAAAAGTCTTTGCGCTTCATGTTCCTCGAATGATTACCAAGTCTTCAAGGTCACACAAATTTCTTCACTTTCAAAGTCTTCAGAAAGTCTTCAGAAAACCAAAGTCTTCAGTCGAAGAACTTCATTTTTAGGGGTCGACTTTCTCTGTAAATATCAAACTCCTCATAGACTTATAGACCTGTGTACACTCACAAACGCATCAGTCCCTTAACCTATAAGTCTTCAATACACCAAAATCACTAAGGGGCACTAGATGCACTTACAATCTCCCCCTTTTTGGTTATTGATGACAATATAGGTTAAGTTTTCAACGGGGATAAAAATGTGAAGTGTAAATACTGATATTGAGGAATTTGATTGCAAGATATAGAAGAACACCCCCTGAAGATGTGCATAGTGAGGAATTTGCTTTGAAGCAATGCACACTTGAAGAGTATAATCATGGAGATCTCCCCCTATATCTTGTAATTCATACACGCATTTGATATATAATATGTAGAATTTGAAATGCATGACAAATATGGTGACTGATGTAATTCAGCATGCGTGCATTAACATTAATGAGGAATAAGCATGCAGAAGAACACAGCAAAAGTATCAAGCGACCATAGAGTTTAAGATTACAACTTGATCCAGCAAAGTCATCAGAAAAACGAGAGTTGTAACTTAGCAAAAAAACGCACATATATAGACCGGCTTGAAGACTAACTCAAATTTCTCCCCCTTTGTCATCGAATGACCAAAAGGGTTGAAACTAAGGACTAACGCCCCTGAAGAATTTCATGATGATGGAGGAGCGCCAGCGTTGACAGGGTCTTGAGTCGTTGTAGGGCCTGCTGCAGTGTCGTCCAAATCTTCATGCTCGTCCCTGGCGCGTGATGAAGAATATGAGCTGGCCACCATGGAAGGAACCTTGACCCTCTTGTATTTCTTTGGTGGAGGTGCCGACCAGTTAAAGTCTTCCTTGAAGCCCATTTGCTTCAGATCTTCTTCACCATATAGATGTGACAGAATAGCCCAGGTGCGATCAAACACTTCATGGAGATAGTAGTGGTTTTTCTTCACTGCATTATGTGTAGAGGCCATGTTGTGAAGAATAGAGCCAAACTGACGCTTAACCCATTTGTGGTTCCGATCGACCTTCTGGTGAAGACTTATAAGCAGTTCTCGGTCAGTCATCACACGAGGAGCAGTAGCTTGAGGACTTGACTTTGGAGCATTGGCAGCAGAATCATGTATGGCAGAGTCATCATTGGTGGAATACGATGCAGCTTTGTGGAACACCATCCAATGGACGAATGCCTTCATCGATCACAGCAGGTGACTTGCCCTTCTCATCAGATGAGGAAATAGTCCACTTGAGGACTTCAATTGGGGGCAAGTAGCTGCCATGGTTAAGAGTATCAGCCTTATAGTTGAGTGAAGTCCTTGATCTGAGGAATCTCATGATCCATGGTGCGTAAGGCTTCAGCTCAAATGGTGAAAGTGCAACATTCGCAAGAGTCTTCATCATCCCCACAATTTCTTCATCTGAAGAATCATGTCCTTTGATTGGGCTGATAGTCTTCGTCAAAATGCGGTAAATGGTTCTGGGCACATACAGCAAATCCTTCACGAGGAATTTGGTCCTTTGAGCTTGTCCAGGCTTCAGCGGCTTCATGAGCACTTGCATATAGTGATCTGTAAGTTCAGGTTCATCATACAGACAGCATGCGCCTTCTGGTGGAGGACTGATTGGCAAGGCACGAAGCAATTTAGAGGCAGGTGCCTTGTAGTGAGTGTTTTCAGTCATCTAGTCCAACACCCAAGAGTTGACGTCAGTAGCGTTGCCTGTGATGCGCAAAGTTGCATAGAACTGAAGAATAAGCTCTTCGTTCCAATCAACGATGTCAGTGCAGACATTCAGCAAGCCTGCATCGTGAAGCATACTGAGAACCGGCGTGAAGCAAGGCATAGATTCCATGTCCATGTGAGGAATGTGCTCATGATCGAAGATTTTGTCCTTGTCAAAGAGAACTGAGGAATAGAAGTTTGTCTGGCTGGCAGTCCAGAAACGCTTCCTTCTAAGACGAGCATTCTCATAGGGGTTGAATTCAGTGAAGAATATGTGCTCGCCGAAGAAATCATTAGCCTTGAATTTTGGCTTCTTGGAGAAGAGATTCTTTGGCTTTGGCTGAGGAGTGTCAGTGATTTGTAGTATCACCTCAGGAATCGCAATCTCAGGTTCCTCATGTTGAGGAATTTCAGTTTCTTCTGCAGTTGCAGCCTTAGCCATGTCTTCTTCATTTTGATTTTCATCAGCGCTAGTGGCTGGAATTTCCTCATTGACGGACGGGGTTGCACAAGGTTCATTAGATTCCACTCGTACTTCTATAGCGGTTGGAGACTGAGGAACAGCTTGGAGAGGAGTGAACAAGGGAGAATTGGGGTGCTGACTTTCCCAAAAGTCATCATTCAGCACAGGAGTGGTACACCCAATGTCCACATCCTCATCTTCAAGTTCTTCAACACCTGCCTCTTCAGCAGTGAACTGAGGCATCAGTGAGGAAATGACTGGGGTTGAAGGGAACTCATCCACTTCAATTTCTTCGTCCAACTGCTCTGTAGAATCAGCAGATGGAGTTTCTTCATCAGATTGCTCAGGAATCTCATATTCTTCACCAAAAGGAACAACGTCCTTTGATGGCATTGATGAGACAGGAATAGCATCAATTGGATTGTCAATTGAACTGATCAGTGTCTTCATCTTCTTCGGAGCTGAAGAATTTGAAGAGGTTGATGCCTTCCTTTTCTTCATCGCTGCATGTTCCGCAGCCTTTGTCTTCTTCACATCTAATGCAGATGGAAGGATCGGAGTAGAAGTAGGTACAGGAGGTGCATTTTCTTCAGGCGCAACTATTGCAGTTGCCCTGACTTGTTCATTTTCTTGAGGCGCATCACTAGCGGATGCCCTGGCAATATCATCAGCGGCTGGAATGGAGTCACAGCCCTGGAACTTTCATTTTCTTCAGCAGCCTGACTGATGTCAGCGGTGCTGGCATGTTCTTCGGTAGGCTGGGCAGATGCTTCAGCCTAAGGAATTTCAACATTCACCGGAGCAGCGGCAGTTGAAGAGAAGGTCTCCGTCAGATTGACGAAACGAACCTTTGCTCCCTTCCAATCAACATGGTAGCGATCGAAATCATCACTCAATTTCTTGATCTCAGCTTGTACAGAAATGAGTTGTTCTGGAGTGAGAGTGAGGACATTGTCCTTGAGGAAGCACTGTTTCTTGTATTGCACTTTCTTCAGCCTTCTTTCTTCTTGATACTTCCACTTCTCTTCCTCGATGAAGTGAGTCAGAACATGACTTTGACCAGGAGTGAGATTCATCTCCGGCAAAGGTGTAGTGGGGTCCTTGTGCCATAGGTCAACAAATTCAAGGATCAACTTGGGATCCAGAAGTAGTGGCACATTGCTGCCTTTGGCTCTAGTGGCCTTGGCTTGCCTATCCCTGATGATTTCAGCAAGTTCTTCATCATCAGCCTCATCATCATCAGAGGGGATTTGGAAGGCAACCTGCTTCTTGTGAGGACTTGGGCGAAAGCCTCGTCCAGCAGTGTCCTTTTTCTTCAGCAGGGATGGACCGGCTGAGGAACTTGGTGCAGCAGTGGAGCTAGCAGATGCTCCTGAGGCAATAGAGATGCCTTGAGTTCTTTGGCACATGGCAAGATGCACAGGTGCCGAAGATTTTTTTGGAGCAGCCGAAGACTTTGTCGGAGGAACTGAGGACTTTGGAGGAGGAGGAGTAGACTGAGGAATTGGCCGTGAGGGCTTTGAAGAATCTGGCCTTGAGGGCATTGCTGAGGAGCTTGGCCGTGAGGGCATTAAAGAAGAAGCACTAGACTTGTGGGCAGGCTTCTTTGGCATAGCCTTCCTGGGCTTACTACCAGAGGCCTCAGCAGTGTTAGCAGCAGCAGCAGAGTCTTCATTGAATTTCCTCACTGACTCTTTTGCTTGCTTGGCTAGTTTGGCCTGGCGCCTAGCCCATTCAGCAGCATAATCCTCACCACGCTTGAGGCTGGTGGGATCCGCCAGTTGGCCAGGTCTCAATGGAGGTCTTGAGCATGGAGGGTTGAGCGCGAATTTCTTCATGTACTTGGGAGTGACATATCTGTACTCCCTCCATTCTCGTGCCCATCTCCTCTCAATACGTTGTATGCACACTTTGTGTTGATTCTTGTCCTCCTTGCCAAACTTGGCCTCATCTAGAGTGCAATATCCAGCATATATATCCTCAGGGATTTCAAACGCTGTGTTGACCTCAGGCCTTTTTCCTCCCTTTTGTGGCTTCATGTCGTCAGCCATTTTCTTCAGCTGAGGATTAACAACTGAAGTTTCTGAAGATGTATGCAACTTTTCTTCGAGGAACGCTGCAAATGAGTTAAGTTGATGAGAACTTAGTGATTCAGCAGTGGACATTTGTACCTGTGAACAGAGTATAGTTGCGAGGAATTTGGAGAGGTCATATGCGTTCTCAGAAGATTTTAAAAAGAATAGGTTTGAGGAATTTGACCGATGAGTCTTGAAGAATTTCGCTAAGCGTTCTTTATCTCGGGTTCCAGAGTTGTACAGATTTGAAAATCCACACAATTGAGGAATCTTGAAGAAAATCATTGCTTAGAGAAATGAATCAAGAACAGATAACATGTGAGGTGTTTTAGTGTGTGAAGATTTGAAGAATAAACACCTTTGAAGATTTTTTGGAAAACACATGAATCAAAGCGGGCAATAAAAGTAACTTTTAATTCCCGAAGTGAAGAACACGACGAACTGGGAAGTGTTGAGGTGAAGCTCGTCCGTTCAGATCTTCCACACCCTAAGTCGGCAGAGGAAGACAACTACGGCGGCGGCGGAGTGAAGAAATCCGCAACCGGCACGAGTACGACGGCGACGAGGTCGAGGCAATGAAGCTCTTCCTCACCGGCAACGATGAAGTAGCAGCGGCGCTAGGGTTTGGGAAGCTCGAGCGGGAGAGAGGTCGAGCAGAGTAAAAGTGAAGTGAGGAAGAGGCAGGGGTATTTATAGCGGCAGTGAAAAACTGTTCGCCCGAGGATTTCGGACGAACATGCCCCTGGCTCTTCTCATTCGGGTGACATGTGTCACCCACGTACTGTGAGGTGGCGATCATGTAGGATCGTGGGTGAATAGATAAGTATTTGTCATGAGAAGCGGAATGGTTTGAGCGGCAAAGCCGAAAATTTAGATAAGATAAGTTTTAATTTTACCGTTCGCAATTTCTTCAGCTGTCAAGGACATAGTGAAGATTTTGAACGAGTTTCAAATCAGAACGCACATGAAGAATTTGTGAATAGACTGGGTTGAGTTTAGCATAGAGGGGGAAGGGTCCGATCACATTCACTTAGCAAAAAAGTCAACTTGAAGAATTAGCAATAAGTGAATGTTGTAGAGGACATAAACTCATATATATATATATATATATATATATATATATATATATATATATATATATATATATATATTCAACTGAAGACAAACGATGGAAATAGTGAAGTCAATGCAAGTTGAAGAATTTGAAAGAAACTGAGGAATTTCAAAAACTGAAGAAAAACTCAAATTGAAGATTTTCAACTTTTGTGGTGGCGTAACCCACCATATAAGAAAGTTGGCTTCAGACACCGCGTACAATTGTCATAGGGCTCTGAGAGTCAATTTCTTCATTAATTTCTTCACACTTTGAGGGTTAGTCTTCATTGATTGAAGAAAAATGTTACTTTGTGTGTTGTGCATCTAAGTCATCAAGTCAGCATAAGTGTTAGGATGAGTGTCCATTTCAGAGAACATTCAAAGATTCTAGGATATTTAGCTCACACCGCAACTTGCTAAATCTCTTCTCATCCAAGGGCTTAGTGAAAATATCGGCCAGCTGATCTTCAGTTCTTGCATGGCAGATGGAGATATCGCCCTTCAACACATGATCGCGAAGAAAATGATGATGAATCTGGATGTGCTTTGTCTTCAAGTGCTGAACTGGGTTGCGAGAAATCTTGATTGCGCTCTCATTGTCACAGTAGAGATGCACATTCTTCACGTTGATGCCATAGTCCTTGAGTGTTTGCTTCATCCATAGTAATTGAGCACAGCACGATCCAGCAGCAATGTACTCAGCTTCTGCAGTGGAGAGAGATACGCAGTTCTGTTTCTTCGAGGACCAACAGACCAAAGATCGTCCGAGGAAATGGCAAGTGCCTGACATTGACTTGCAGTCCACGCGATCGCCAGCATAGTCAGAGTCTGAATATCCAACGAGATCAAATGAAGAGCCCTTGGGATACCATAATCCAAGTGTTGGTGTGTGAGCTAGATATTGAAGAATATGCTTCACAGCCTTATGGTGTGATTCCTTCGGTGTAGCATGAAATCGGGCAAACATGCAAACACTAAGCATAATATCTGGCCTAGATGCACATAGGTACAATCATGGAACGGTATACCTTTTGATCAAAGTCTTGACCATTTTCATCAGTGCATAGATGGCCATTTGTGGGCATTGGAATTTTGACCCCTTTGCAATCTTGCATGCCGAATTTCCTCAATACTTCTTTGAGGTATTTCTCCTGCGATATGAATATACCATTGTGTTGTTGACGAATTTGAAGACCTAAGAAGAATTTTAATTCTCCCATCATAGACATTTGATATTCTTCACTCATCATATAGGCAAATTCATCACTATAACATTGGTCAGTACAGCCAAAAATAATATCATCAACATATATTTGGCACACAAACAATTCACCATCATAGGATTTAGTGAAAAGAGTTGGATCGAGTGAACCGAGTTTGAAGCCTTTCTTCATGAAGAATGTAACGCCCCGGATTCGATGCGCCAGGTGTCTGCCAGTTATTCACCGTAGTTTCCGTGTCATTTGCTTGTGTGTTGCATTTTATCATGCCATCATGTGCATTTCATTTTGCATACGTGTTCGTCTCATGCATCCGAGCATTTTCCCCGTTGTCCGTTTTGCAATCCGGCACTCCTATGCCCTCCGGCGTCCCCCTTTTGTCTTTCATTGTGAGTGGGTGTTAAACTATCTCGGAATGGCCCGAGGATTGTCAAGCGGCCTTGGTATAGCACCGGTAGACCGCCTGTCAAGTTTCGTGCCATTTGGAGTCCGTTTGATACTCCAACGGTTAACCGGGTAACCGTAAAGCCCCTTTCTCTTTGCAGCCCAACACCTCTTCCCACAGCCCACCAAACCCAGCAAACTCCCCTCCATGCTCTGGGTCGTTCGATCACGATTGTGTGGGCGAAAACCACTCCTCATTTGGACTCTCCTAGCTCCCAGAATCTATAAATAGCCCCCTCCCCCGAAATTCGCGGATCAAATCCTACCCTAACCCTAGCTTCTCCCTCCTCTGCACCGCCGGACAAAAATCCCACCGACGGACATGTCCGCCGCCACCGTCCACCCTCTCCCGTGCCGCCACGTGGCTGCGCCGCCGCCCCCGCGCCGCCGGCCCACCGGGCCCGCCTCCGGCCCCCGAGGCCCGTT
>NC_041385.1:649992409-649999595 GCF_002162155.2 Triticum dicoccoides
TGGCCTGCCTCCGCCTCCGCTCCGCCCCGCCAGCGTCGCCTCCCTCGTCGGGATCCGACCGGCTGCGCCTCGTCTCCGGCCGCGGAGCTCGCCGAAGGAGCTCCGCGCCGCGCCCCGCGTCGTCCCTCGCCAGGATCCGGCCGGATCTGGCGAGATCCGACCCGGATCCGCCCGTCTCCAGCGACCCCGCCATCTCCGGCGTGTTTTCCGGCGAGATCCGCCTCGCCTCGAAGTTCATGCAAGCTAGAGGTTGACCCCCGAAAATCCCTAAGTCCCGAAATATTTTTACATTATCATTCCATGTTCATCGCATCATATCTCTGCATCCGTAGATCCGTTTTGTGCGTGTAATATGTCAAATTGTTCGTCTCAACGAGTACTTCATTTCATTCCATTGCACCATCTTCATTTGAGCTCATCTTGATGCCTGAATCATCATTGCAAGAGTGCTTCATAATGTTGTATGTTGTCTGTTCACAGAACTTGCTTTTTTGTCATTTTTCCCATGATTGATGTGTGCATCCTATGAGGTTGATGTCTACATGTTTTTTGAACTATGCCATGCCATCTTTACAGGGGTGCTTACCATGTATTTTTGTGATCAATGTGGTGACTAGCACAAGCATGCAAACTAGGCATCGTGATGTTGCTGATTTTAGTCCCTGTTCTGCTGTTATTTTGATGCCATGTAAACTTGATGCTACAGAGAGATCCATGCATATTTTGAGATACTTCAGTAAGGGTGTTTTGAACATATGGTTATGTTCTATCCATTCATGCCCCTGGTTGCAATTATGGAGTGGTCTAGCATGTCATTTTCGTGCTCTACTTTTGCTTCAAAATATTTCCTCGCAGATTGTTTACATGTTATTCAATTTTGCCAAGGTTGTTGTAGTTGATCCTTGCATGCTATGAACTTGTTCTTGCCTTGGTTTGTTTCATAAACATGTCTTCTTGCTGATGCTATGCTTATCTTGTCATGCAATAACTTGTGGTGAGTGAATCGAGCTCATGAAGTAGTGTACTTGCTGTTGCTGTTTTCCTAGGCTGAATCTGTTATTTAATGATGCTATGTAAACCTGCTGCTACAAGTCATTCTATGCATAATCTGGAGATGTTCACTAAGGGTGTTTTGTTATACATGTCATGCTCTATCCATCCTTGCCCCTGGTTGCATTTATAGCCTGCTGTAGCTTGTTCATATCTTGCTCCAAAGTTGCTAAATAATGTTGTTGTCAGCCTGTTAACATTATGTTTAGTTGTTGTCATGATTGTTGCTAGTGATCCATGCACCCTATGGACTTCCTCTTGCCATGCTTAGCTTCATAATCATGTCTTCTTACTGTTGGTTGCCTTGCCATGACATGTATTGCTCTGTGGTGAGTGGTACAAGCTCATCTACATGCCTACTTAATGTTGTTTCTGCCATGTATGAATCTGTAATATAACTTGCTATGTTTACATGGGTGCCATCATATTTTCTAATCCATTTTGTCTTATGGTCAGTAAAGGACTTTTGATCTATGCATTTAGTAGTATCATGCCATGCCTTTGTTTGCCATGATAAGTTCCTGTAACATGTTGTTTGATAGCTCTAAACATTGCAACCTGATGTTATTTTCTGCAAAGTCTGAAACTATCATCGTTTGCAATCTTGCCATGTGTGTTTGAGCATGTTCTAGTGATTTCTGGAGATAGCTCAGTGTTCATGTTTTGTTATAATTTACCTGTACATCATGCCCATGCATTTTTTTTCTTGTTGAGGTCCTGCAGCATGTTGTTTTGATGCTTGCAATATGCCTAGTTGCTGTTTTGGACAGATTGTTGCTATAACTTGTTTCATGTGTGTGTGTTGAACCGTTGCTCCGTTTTGAGTGTGCTCTATATGAAACTTGCTTGATTTTGCATGTAGTTTCATATTATCATGTTGCATCCATGTTTGAGAGTGTTTGCTTAATGTTTGTATGCATTTTGCATCAATGCCATGTGTAACTTGTTTTGCTCATATCTTCTAGGCCGTAGCTCCTTAGCTAATGAACTTTATATGTAACTTGACTAGAATCTCATGTAGATCATCTTTGTGCATCTTAACTTGTTGTTTACCAACTTGAACATAAGGTTTATTCAGATCTGGACCAACTTCGAAACTTGCATATGAGGACTTACCGGAATTGTTATATGTTGTTCCCGGCCTCATTTAAACTTGCCTTGATGTGTTGCTCTTGTTTTGCATCATCTATTGCCATGAGTAGCTTCATGTAGTCTTGTCTTGCATCATGCTTGTTCGTGCATCATGCCGTGTTCATGTGTGGTGTGTTTACCATGTTGTGTGCTTCTTCTCGATAGTTCCCGTTTCGTTGCGATCGTGAGGATTCGTTCGTCTACGCTTGGTTCTTCTTCGTGGCTTCATCTTCTTCATGGACTCATTCTTCTTCCTTGCGGGATTTCAGGCAAGATGACCGCTACCCTGGATCTCACTACTATCATTGCTATGCTAGATGCTTCGTTCTATCGCTATGCTGCGTTACCTATCTTTTGCTCATCAAGCCTTCCCAAATTGCCATGAACCTCTAACCTTTGACACCCTTCCTAGCAAACCATTGCTTGGCTATGTTACCGCTTTGCTCAGCTCTCTTATAGCGTTGCTAGTTGCAGGTGAAGTTGAAGATTGCTCCTTGGTGGACAGGATTATGTTGGGATATCACAATATCTTTTATATTATTAATGCATCTATATACTTGGTAAAGGGTGGAAGACTCGGCCTTATGCCTGGTGTTTTGGTCCACTCTTGCCGCCCTAGTTTCCGTCATACCGATGTTATGTTTCCGGATTTTGCGTTCCTTACGCGGTTGGGTGATTTATGGGATCCCCTTGACAGTTCGCTTTGAATAAAACTCCTCCAGCAAGGCCCAACCTTGGTTTTACCATTTGCCTCACCACCACCTATACCCTTCCCTTGGGTCGGCCAACCCGAGGGTCATCTTTATTTTAGCCCCCCCCCCCGGGCCAGTGCTTGTTTAAGTGTTGGTCCGAACCGAGCAACCTGCGGGGCCACCTAGGGGAAACTCAAAGTCCGGTTTTACTCGTAGCTTGACTTATCCGGTGTTGCCCTGAGAACGAGATATGTGCAGCTCCTATCGGGATTGTCGGCGCATCGGGCGGCTTTGCTGGTCTTGTTTTACCATTGTCGAAATGTCTTGTAAACCGGGATTCCGAGACTGATCGGGTCTTCCTGGGAGAAGGTATGTCCTTCGTTGATCGCGAGAGCTTGTCATGGGCTAAGTTGGGACACCCCTGCGGGGTATAATCTTTTGAAAGCCGTGCCTGCGGTTATAGGCAGATGGGAATTTGTTAATGTCTGGTTGTAGATAACTTGACACTAGATCCAAATTAATACGCATCAACCGCGTGTGTAGCCATGATGGTCTCTTTTCGGTGGAGTCCAGGAAGTGAACATGGTTTTGCGTTATGTTTGATGTAAGTAGGTGTTCAGGATCACTTCTTGATCATTGCTAGCTTCACGACCATTCCTTTTGCTCTCTTCTCGCTCTTATTTGCGTATGTTAGCCACCATATCATGCTTAGTCGCTGCTGCAGCCTCACCACTTTACCCCTTCCTTTCCCTTTAAGCTTTGCTAGTCTTGATACCCATGGTAATGGGATTGCTGAGTCCTCGTGGCTCACAGATTACTACAACAACAGTTGCAGGTACAGGTTTATGCGATGATCTTGATGCGAGAGCGATGTTTGCTTATCTTGGAGTTATTCTCCTGCTTCTTCTTCGATCAGGGGATAGGTTCCAGGTCGGCAGCCTGGGCTAGCAGGGTGGATGTCGTTTGAGTTTCTGTTTGTGTTTCATCCGTAGTCGGATGTTGCTCTAATGTATTGTGATGTTGTATTCATGTGGCATTGTATGCCTTATGTATGTATCCCCATCTATTATGTAATGTTGATGTAATGATATCCACCTTGCAAAAGCGTTTCAATATGCGGTTCTATCCTTGGTGAGACCTTCAAGTTCCTTTTGGATAGGGTCGCATATTGGGAGTGACAAGTTGGTATCAGAGCCTCGACCGACCCTAGGAGCCCCCTTGATTGATCGTGTAGTTTGGCCGTTGTTGAGTCTAGAAGAAAACTGTTTTTCGGAGTCTAGTTATATCAGAGAGTAGGAATTCTTTTTACTCCTCAGCCCCTTCATCGTTCTGGTGAGGAATCTTGACGTAGGTGTTTTGAATTACTCCTCTTCCCCTTCAAATTTTCTTTAGGATCACGCGGTTAGTTTCGTGAGTTGTCCATCCTCTTTTATCCGGTGCATTTCTCGTCAAGTCGACTCGAGCCTCTTCATCTTTGAGTTCAATCCTCAGTTGTTTTCTTTCCCACCCGCCCACCCTTTTTCTCCTTAGAGCCGGAGTCCGTAATCGAGTATCCATCCTAGTCGTGTGAAGTCTTTGTTTTCTTTCTTCAATGATTTCAACCGGTGTTTTCTCTTCAAGATATTTGTCGATTACCCCTTCCAAGTTCCCTTTGTTTTCCCACCCTCCCACCCTTTTTCTTCCTGGAGTCTGACTCTCTCTCGACCATCAATTTCATTCGTGCGGAGCCTCTTCAGTCTTCCATCAATTATTTCAACCGGTGAATTCTCGTCTCGGTGGACATTCTTCATCTCTTTTCTTCTCCGGTGGACTCAATTCAAGTTTTTTTAGGGTTGATCACATTCTTTTCCTTGGTTAAAGTGTTTTCCCTGCTCGTTCGCCTCTCGCCAGTTTATCCTTCCGGAGTGTTCAAGATATATCAGGAGATTCGTCTGTGTTCTAATTAATTCAAGGTTGTCACCTCATTCAAACATTTCAATTATTTCGGTGCATCATCTATCTGTTCATCATCCCTTTTCAACGGTGTTTTCTTTTAGTGGGCCCTAACCCACAGGTCTTTTCCCAGGATCTTACCTGGCTCTTCTAAGTATTCCAAAGCCATTCCAAATTCTTTTCAAGTGTGACGTAAGAATGAATTTCATCAGTCACATTTCTTCTCCAAGATCGCTTTCAAATCATTTCATTGTTGGCTCAACCTCTTCGTTTTTCATTCTCCCGGAGTATCTCAATAATTTTGGTGGTGTTTTCTCGTCGTCATTGAAGACCGAAGAAGAGTTTTTCCTCTCAATCTTGCCCGTTCTCCCGAAGATTCGTGGTTCTAGCTTCATGCTATCCTCTCGAATTTTTCCATTTGTCATATATTCTTTTCTTAACCATCCGGAGTTTGTCAGGAGTTGTTTCTCCATTTCTTTTCATCGGAGGCCATCATTCCAGTTTTCGTTCTCTAATTATCCCGGTGCTTCGTTCAAGTATTCTTCAATCAGTTCGCAATTTCTAAGTTCTCGTCTCTCTAAATCCCTTCAATCATATTTGTTCGTCTAATTCTTCCCGGTGATTCATTCTCTTTCATCAGTCATTTTCGAATTCTTACGGTGGTTCGTTCAATATTCTTTTCCTTGATTATCATTTTAATTCATTCGTTCTTTTCAATCCTACCGGTGGTTCATGAAGACTTTGTCAAGTTTTGCGCCATATTCCCCCTTAATCCTTTTCAAGAAGAATAAGTAGTATGCAAAATCCATTGCTTGTCATCAATTTAATTTGATGAAGGACAAGCATACAATAAATCTTATTCTTATTTCCTCAAAGTGAGTAATCCCTTCCTTCGGAGTTTGTTCGTGAGGAATAAATTCTAGTTCCAAGTGTTTTCATCTTTTCTTTTCTGGAGTTCAAATCTTCCTCAGCCATTTCGTCGGAACCTCCATCTAAATCACCGCAAGGTTCATCTTATTCTTTTCCTTCATTCTATCTCATCATCCTTTTGTTACCGGAGTTCCTCATGGTAGTTCTTCATGATTTAATTCATTCCCTCAAGAGTTCATCAAGATTTTGTTGGAGGAGTTCAAGTATCTTTTCTTCTCCCGTCTTGAAGAGCAAATAATTCTTCATTTTCTTTTGAAGTGCAGTTTTGCATTTTTTTTGTTCCTCTCAGCTATCCAATCATTTCAGTTTGTGGCCAGTTATCACCTTATGATCTTGAGATGTTACCTATAAGACCACAACAAGCTTATTCTTTTCGTTGTTGATTTTCTCAACAACTCCATTCAATCCTTCCTTCTAAGTTCTTTTCATTCAACTCTTTCAATTCTTTCCGGAGGTTTTGTGTCACTTCTTCATCAAGTATCATTCCATCCTCTCAAGTTCATGTCTTCATTCCTTCCATTTTCAATCTGTGTGCTGCCTAAATCGTTTCAGTCTTATTCGTTTCTTATCTCGTTCTAGCCGGAGTGGTTTCATAGTTTATCTGATTCCGTGAGCTTTCGATTCTCGTCATTCTCGTTGTTCCTCTCTTATTATCGAGTGCTCTCAATTCTTTGCTTCTTCTCTTGAGTTCTTGTTTCACCTCATCCCTTTTCCCTTCCGTCTCGGTCCTAAGATCTCGGGACGAGATCTCTTGTTAGTGGAGGAGTGTTGTAACGCCCCGGATTCGATGCGCCACGTGTCTGCCAGTTATTCGCCGTAGTTGCCATGTCATTTGCTTGCGTGTTGCATTTTATCATGCCATCATGTGCATTTCATTTTGCATATGTGTTCGTCTCATGCATCTGAGCATTTTCCCCGTTGTCCGTTTTGCAATCCGGCACTCCTATGCCCTCTGGCGTCCCCCTTTTGTCTTTTGTTGTGAGCGGGTGTTAAACTGTCTCGGAATGGCCCGAGGATTGTCAAGCGGCCTTGGTATAGCACCGGTAGACCGCCTGTCAAGTTTCGTGCCATTTGGAGTCCGTTTGATACTCCAACGGTTAAACGGGTAACCGTAAAGCCCCTTTCTCTTTGCAGCCCAACACCTCTTCCCACAGCCCACCAAACCCAGCAAACTCCCCTCCATGCTCTCGGTCGTTCGATCACGATCGTGTGGGCGAAAACCGCTCCTCATTTGGACTCTCCTAGCTCCCAGAATCTATAAATAGCCCCGTCCCCCAAAATTCGCGGATCAAATCCTACCCTAACCCTAGCTTCTCCCTCCTCTGCGCCGCCGAACAAAAATCCCACCGACGGACATGTCCGCCGCCACCGTCCGCCCTCTCCCGTGCCGCCACGTGGCTGTGCCGCAGCCCCCGCGCCGCCGGCCCATCGGGCCCGCCTCCGGCCCCCGA